>NW_022979258.1:0-33500 GCF_902652985.1 Pecten maximus
AAAGATTTGGTTATTTATTATGACACCATTGAGTATTTATGACGTCATAGATACCATCTGATGACGTCATAGTTACTGATGACGTCATGGTAACTATGACGTCATATTACAAGGCTAAATTTGATAGTTGTATAGTATTTTTTGCTTGATTACATGCACAGAGACTCAAAGTACCACATTCAACTCAAAACACAACTTTATTCAAGAGATATACAGAATTATGGGAGTTTTCATCTTTAAAATTACCTCCCCTTATTACTGGATTGGGAGAAAAAGTTGTCAAAATACACCTCTCAGGGAAATCAGCAATACTCGGTGACTATTAAAGATACACAGTAACCCGATATGTCATTTTGTTCGTCGGAACATATTCTAGACATTCATGGGGTTTTTAGTAAAATTAGAATTAACAAAAGTGATGTATAAGGTAGCACACCACAGTAAGACAGCCTGGCCATGGGCAATTTTTTTGTTAAGCAAATAACTCCTGTATTATGATATGTATAAAAAATGAAAAAATAAATGTACACTATAATTGGTATATCCAGTATGAAGTAGTACATACAGGCTTCACATTTATTAAAACAAAAATCAATAAATTGGTTCCGGATTTTAAATATCCGGATTTTCCGAACGTGTGTTTACACAGGAAATTTAGTTTGGCCTACAGCGCAAAATGGAAGCCCACAGAAAAGGTAAGATAGCGGAAAAACTTAATTTACAACATATGTCCAAACAAGATTAATTCTGTCTTTGGGATAGAGATATTTAATTTTAAATAGGTTTCAGAAAAAAAATTGTGTAGAGAATTGTGCCATTTTGGGTCAAATATCATAATATTTTGCAATTTTTGAGAATTTTTTAAGCTGTTACCATGGTATTCACAGCTCTAAAAATCACAGAAAATATCAGTTTACTTATCCTTCAGAGCTCTATTAAAATTGCAAATGTTGTACAGATTTCAAATATATATACTTTATTAGAGGTTATATGTAAGGTTAACTGGCAATGTTTACATATCTAAAGCATGTGCCATATTTTTCAGAATTTGGCATTTTTACTGTACACTGCTACCTTATAAGGGCTGAAAAATGTTATTTTTTGGAAATTGTGCTTAATTATGCTTGATTAAGCTTCATTTTAGTTCATTATTGCTCAAAAATGCATAAAAACAATTTAAAACTTGTTTATTATCAGGCTTGTCATATTAGAGGAATCAAGGGAGGTAACTCGCATATTTACCCATTTTAAGGGTGGGTTAATTAAGCATAATGTTAATGAGTCAGTGTAAATTGAAAAGATATTCTATGTTTTATAACAAACCCAAAATAACTTATTGGGTATCTAACAAACCATATAGACTGAATTCTGGTTTGTTTTACCTGATTTATTACCCCGTATCCATGGAAACTATTACAGTAAGTGTTATTTTTTGAAATATTTGGTGAAACCATTATTTTCAATTTATTTATACATTGGTAAGCATGTAATTTCAATTGATGGAGTGTACGGTTGATACAATATTGTCAATTATTGTCACTTCCTTCGGTAAAGCAGAAAAAATAGCATTTTCCGCATAAAATGGGATCAGCGGACACTTTCATATGATCATTGGTACATATCTGAATTACCGGGGTGGAAACAGATGACTGTGATGTCATAGGCATGACATTTTGAAATCTTGGATGTCATGTCATGATTTATCAGTTAGAATATTGCATGTGTTGCTAAGCTGAGGTTTGGAAAGGAATTTGGTTATTTATTATGACACCATTGAGTATTTATGACGTCATAGATACCATCTGATGACGTCATAGTTACTGATGACGTCATGGTAACTATGACGTCATATTACAAGGCTAAATTTGATAGTTGTATAGTATTTTTTGCTTGATTACATGCACAGAGACTCAAAGTACCACATTCAACTCAAAACACAACTTTATTCAAGAGATATACAGAATTATGGGAGTTTTCATCTTTAAAATTACCTCCCCTTATTACTGGATTGGGAGAAAAAGTTGTCAAAATACACCTCTCAGGGAAATCAGCAATACTCGGTGACTATTAAAGATACACAGTAACCCGATATGTCATTTTGTTCGTCGGAACATATTCTAGACATTCATGGGGTTTTTAGTAAAATTAGAATTAACAAAAGTGATGTATAAGGTAGCACACCACAGTAAGACAGCCTGGCCATGGGCAATTTTTTTGTTAAGCAAATAACTCCTGTATTATGATATGTATAAAAAATGAAAAAATAAATGTACACTATAATTGGTATATCCAGTATGAAGTAGTACATACAGGCTTCACATTTATCAAAACAAAAATCAATAAATTGGTTCCGGATTTTAAATATCCGGAGTTTCCGAACGTGTGTTTACACAGGAAATTTAGTTTGGCCTACAGCGCAAAATGGAAGCCCACAGAAAAGGTAAGATAGCGGAAAAACTTAATTTACAACATATGTCCAAACAAGATTAATTCTGTCTTTGGGATAGAGATATTTAATTTTAAATAGGTTTCAGAAAAAAAATTGTGTAGAGAATTGTGCCATTTTGGGTCAAATATCATAATATTTTGCAATTTTTGAGAATTTTTTAAGCTGTTACCATGGTATTCACAGCTCTAAAAATCACAGAAAATATCAGTTTACTTATCCTTCAGAGCTCTATTAAAATTGCAAATGTTGTACAGATTTCAAATATATATACTTTATTAGAGGTTATATGTAAGGTTAACTGGCAATGTTTACATATCTAAAGCGTGTGCCATATTTTTCAGAATTTGGCATTTTTACTGTACACTGCTACCTTATAAGGGCTGAAAAATGTTATTTTTTGGAAATTGTGCTTAATTATGCTTGATTAAGCTTCATTTTAGTTCATTATTGCTCAAAAATGCATAAAAACAATTTAAAACTTGTTTATTATCAGGCTTGTCATATTAGAGGAATCAAGGGAGGTAACTCGCATATTTACCCATTTTAAGGGTGGGTTAATTAAGCATAATGTTAATGAGTCAGTGTAAATTGAAAAGATATTCTATGTTTTATAACAAACCCAAAATAACTTATTGGGTATCTAACAAACCATATAGACTGAATTCTGGTTTGTTTTACCTGATTTATTACCCCGTATCCATGGAAACTATTACAGTAAGTGTTATTTTTTGAAATATTTGGTGAAACCATTATTTTCAATTTATTTATACATTGGTAAGCATGTAATTTCAATTGATGGAGTGTACGGTTGATACAATATTGTCAATTATTGTCACTTCCTTCGGTAAAGCAGAAAAAATAGCATTTTCCGCATAAAATGGGATCAGCGGACACTTTCATATGATCATTGGTACATATCTGAATTACCGGGGTGGAAACAGATGACTGTGATGTCATAGGCATGACATTTTGAAATCTTGGATGTCATGTCATGATTTATCAGTTAGAATATTGCATGTGTTGCTAAGCTGAGGTTTGGAAAGGAATTTGGTTATTTATTATGACACCATTGAGTATTTATGACGTCATAGATACCATCTGATGACGTCATAGTTACTGATGACGTCATGGTAACTATGACGTCATATTACAAGGCTAAATTTGATAGTTGTATAGTATTTTGTGCTTGATTACATGCACAGAGACTCAAAGTACCACATTCAACTCAAAACACAACTTTATTCAAGAGATATACAGAATTATGGGAGTTTTCATCTTTAAAATTACCTCCCCTTATTACTGGATTGGGAGAAAAAGTTGTCAAAATACACCTCTCAGGGAAATCAGCAATACTCGGTGACTATTAAAGATACACAGTAACCCGATATGTCATTTTGTTCGTCGGAACATATTCTAGACATTCATGGGGTTTTTAGTAAAATTAGAATTAACAAAAGTGATGTATAAGGTAGCACACCACAGTAAGACAGCCTGGCCATGGGCAATTTTTTTGTTAAGCAAATAACTCCTGTATTATGATATGTATAAAAAATGAAAAAATAAATGTACACTATAATTGGTATATCCAGTATGAAGTAGTACATACAGGCTTCACATTTATTAAAACAAAAATCAATAAATTGGTTCCGGATTTTAAATATCCGGATTTTCCGAACGTGTGTTTACACAGGAAATTTAGTTTGGCCTACAGCGCAAAATGGAAGCCCACAGAAAAGGTAAGATAGCGTAAAAACTTAATTTACAACATATGTCCAAACAAGATTAATTCTGTCTTTGGGATAGAGATATTTAATTTTAAATAGGTTTCAGAAAAAAAATTGTGTAGAGAATTGTGCCATTTTGGGTCAAATATCATAATATTTTGCAATTTTTGAGAATTTTTTAAGCTGTTACCATGGTATTCACAGCTCTAAAAATCACAGAAAATATCAGTTTACTTATCCTTCAGAGCTCTATTAAAATTGCAAATGTTGTACAGATTTCAAATATATATACTTTATTAGAGGTTATATGTAAGGTTAACTGGCAATGTTTACATATCTAAAGCATGTGCCATATTTTTCAGAATTTGGCATTTTTACTGTACACTGCTACCTTATAAGGGCTGAAAAATGTTATTTTTTGGAAATTGTGCTTAATTATGCTTGATTAAGCTTCATTTTAGTTCATTATTGCTCAAAAATGCATAAAAACAATTTAAAACTTGTTTATTATCAGGCTTGTCATATTAGAGGAATCAAGGGAGGTAACTCGCATATTTACCCATTTTAAGGGTGGGTTAATTAAGCATAATGTTAATGAGTCAGTGTAAATTGAAAAGATATTCTATGTTTTATAACAAACCCAAAATAACTTATTGGGTATCTAACAAACCATATAGACTGAATTCTGGTTTGTTTTACCTGATTTATTACCCCGTATCCATGGAAACTATTACAGTAAGTGTTATTTTTTGAAATATTTGGTGAAACCATTATTTTCAATTTATTTATACATTGGTAAGCATGTAATTTCAATTGATGGAGTGTACGGTTGATACAATATTGTCAATTATTGTCACTTCCTTCGGTAAAGCAGAAAAAATAGCATTTTCCGCATAAAATGGGATCAGCGGACACTTTCATATGATCATTGGTACATATCTGAATTACCGGGGTGGAAACAGATGACTGTGATGTCATAGGCATGACATTTTGAAATCTTGGATGTCATGTCATGATTTATCAGTTAGAATATTGCATGTGTTGCTAAGCTGAGGTTTGGAAAGGAATTTGGTTATTTATTATGACACCATTGAGTATTTATGACGTCATAGATACCATCTGATGACGTCATAGTTACTGATGACGTCATGGTAACTATGACGTCATATTACAAGGCTAAATTTGATAGTTGTATAGTATTTTTTGCTTGATTACATGCACAGAGACTCAAAGTACCACATTCAACTCAAAACACAACTTTATTCAAGAGATATACAGAATTATGGGAGTTTTCATCTTTAAAATTACCTCCCCTTATTACTGGATTGGGAGAAAAAGTTGTCAAAATACACCTCTCAGGGAAATCAGCAATACTCGGTGACTATTAAAGATACACAGTAACCCGATATGTCATTTTGTTCGTCGGAACATATTCTAGACATTCATGGGGTTTTTAGTAAAATTAGAATTAACAAAAGTGATGTATAAGGTAGCACACCACAGTAAGACAGCCTGGCCATGGGCAATTTTTTTGTTAAGCAAATAACTCCTGTATTATGATATGTATAAAAAATGAAAAAATAAATGTACACTATAATTGGTATATCCAGTATGAAGTAGTACATACAGGCTTCACATTTATCAAAACAAAAATCAATAAATTGGTTCCGGATTTTAAATATCCGGATTTTCCGAACGTGTGTTTACACAGGAAATTTAGTTTGGCCTACAGCGCAAAATGGAAGCCCACAGAAAAGGTAAGATAGCGGAAAAACTTAATTTACAACATATGTCCAAACAAGATTAATTCTGTCTTTGGGATAGAGATATTTAATTTTAAATAGGTTTCAGAAAAAAAATTGTGTAGAGAATTGTGCCATTTTGGGTCAAATATCATAATATTTTGCAATTTTTGAGAATTTTTTAAGCTGTTATCATGGTATTCACAGCTCTAAAAATCACAGAAAATATCAGTTTACTTATCCTTCAGAGCTCTATTAAAATTGCAAATGTTGTACAGATTTCAAATATATATACTTTATTAGAGGTTATATGTAAGGTTAACTGGCAATGTTTACATATCTAAAGCATGTGCCATATTTTTCAGAATTTGGCATTTTTACTGTACACTGCTACCTTATAAGGGCTGAAAAATGTTATTTTTTGGAAATTGTGCTTAATTATGCTTGATTAAGCTTCATTTTAGTTCATTATTGCTCAAAAATGCATAAAAACAATTTAAAACTTGTTTATTATCAGGCTTGTCATATTAGAGGAATCAAGGGAGGTAACTCGCATATTTACCCATTTTAAGGGTGGGTTAATTAAGCATAATGTTAATGAGTCAGTGTAAATTGAAAAGATATTCTATGTTTTATAACAAACCCAAAATAACTTATTGGGTATCTAACAAACCATATAGACTGAATTCTGGTTTGTTTTACCTGATTTATTACCCCGTATCCATGGAAACTATTACAGTAAGTGTTATTTTTTGAAATATTTGGTGAAACCATTATTTTCAATTTATTTATACATTGGTAAGCATGTAATTTCAATTGATGGAGTGTACGGTTGATACAATATTGTCAATTATTGTCACTTCCTTCGGTAAAGCAGAAAAAATAGCATTTTCCGCATAAAATGGGATCAGCGGACACTTTCATATGATCATTGGTACATATCTGAATTACCGGGGTGGAAACAGATGACTGTGATGTCATAGGCATGACATTTTGAAATCTTGGATGTCATGTCATGATTTATCAGTTAGAATATTGCATGTGTTGCTAAGCTGAGGTTTGGAAAGGAATTTGGTTATTTATTATGACACCATTGAGTATTTATGACGTCATAGATACCATCTGATGACGTCATAGTTACTGATGACGTCATGGTAACTATGACGTCATATTACAAGGCTAAATTTGATAGTTGTATAGTATTTTTTGCTTGATTACATGCACAGAGACTCAAAGTACCACATTCAACTCAAAACACAACTTTATTCAAGAGATATACAGAATTATGGGAGTTTTCATCTTTAAAATTACCTCCCCTTATTACTGGATTGGGAGAAAAAGTTGTCAAAATACACCTCTCAGGGAAATCAGCAATACTCGGTGACTATTAAAGATACACAGTAACCCGATATGTCATTTTGTTCGTCGGAACATATTCTAGACATTCATGGGGTTTTTAGTAAAATTAGAATTAACAAAAGTGATGTATAAGGTAGCACACCACAGTAAGACAGCCTGGCCATGGGCAATTTTTTTGTTAAGCAAATAACTCCTGTATTATGATATGTATAAAAAATGAAAAAATAAATGTACACTATAATTGGTATATCCAGTATGAAGTAGTACATACAGGCTTCACATTTATTAAAACAAAAATCAATAAATTGGTTCCGGATTTTAAATATCCGGATTTTCCGAACGTGTGTTTACACAGGAAATTTAGTTTGGCCTACAGCGCAAAATGGAAGCCCACAGAAAAGGTAAGATAGCGGAAAAACTTAATTTACAACATATGTCCAAACAAGATTAATTCTGTCTTTGGGATAGAGATATTTAATTTTAAATAGGTTTCAGAAAAAAAATTGTGTAGAGAATTGTGCCATTTTGGGTCAAATATCATAATATTTTGCAATTTTTGAGAATTTTTTAAGCTGTTACCATGGTATTCACAGCTCTAAAAATCACAGAAAATATCAGTTTACTTATCCTTCAGAGCTCTATTAAAATTGCAAATGTTGTACAGATTTCAAATATATATACTTTATTAGAGGTTATATGTAAGGTTAACTGGCAATGTTTACATATCTAAAGCGTGTGCCATATTTTTCAGAATTTGGCATTTTAACTGTACACTGCTACCTTATAAGGGCTGAAAAATGTTATTTTTTGGAAATTGTGCTTAATTATGCTTGATTAAGCTTCATTTTAGTTCATTATTGCTCAAAAATGCACAAAAACAATTTAAAACTTGTTTATTATCAGGCTTGTCATATTAGAGGAATCAAGGGAGGTAACTCGCATATTTACCCATTTTAAGGGTGGGTTAATTAAGCATAATGTTAATGAGTCAGTGTAAATTGAAAAGATATTCTATGTTTTATAACAAACCCAAAATAACTTATTGGGTATCTAACAAACCATATAGACTGAATTCTGGTTTGTTTTACCTGATTTATTACCCCGTATCCATGGAAACTATTACAGTAAGTGTTATTTTTTGAAATATTTGGTGAAACCATTATTTTCAATTTATTTATACATTGGTAAGCATGTAATTTCAATTGATGGAGTGTACGGTTGATACAATATTGTCAATTATTGTCACTTCCTTCGGTAAAGCAGAAAAAATAGCATTTTCCGCATAAAATGGGATCAGCGGACACTTTCATATGATCATTGGTACATATCTGAATTACCGGGGTGGAAACAGATGACTGTGATGTCATAGGCATGACATTTTGAAATCTTGGATGTCATGTCATGATTTATCAGTTAGAATATTGTATGTGTTGCTAAGCTGAGGTTTGGAAAGGAATTTGGTTATTTATTATGACACCATTGAGTATTTATGACGTCATAGATACCATCTGATGACGTCATAGTTACTGATGACGTCATGGTAACTATGACGTCATATTACAAGGCTAAATTTGATAGTTGTATAGTATTTTTTGCTTGATTACATGCACAGAGACTCAAAGTACCACATTCAACTCAAAACACAACTTTATTCAAGAGATATACAGAATTATGGGAGTTTTCATCTTTAAAATTACCTCCCCTTATTACTGGATTGGGAGAAAAAGTTGTCAAAATACACCTCTCAGGGAAATCAGCAATACTCGGTGACTATTAAAGATACACAGTAACCCGATATGTCATTTTGTTCGTCGGAACATATTCTAGACATTCATGGGGTTTTTAGTAAAATTAGAATTAACAAAAGTGATGTATAAGGTAGCACACCACAGTAAGACAGCCTGGCCATGGGCAATTTTTTTGTTAAGCAAATAACTCCTGTATTATGATATGTATAAAAAATGAAAAAATAAATGTACACTATAATTGGTATATCCAGTATGAAGTAGTACATACAGGCTTCACATTTATCAAAACAAAAATCAATAAATTGGTTCCGGATTTTAAATATCCGGAGTTTCCGAACGTGTGTTTACACAGGAAATTTAGTTTGGCCTACAGCGCAAAATGGAAGCCCACAGAAAAGGTAAGATAGCGGAAAAACTTAATTTACAACATATGTCCAAACAAGATTAATTCTGTCTTTGGGATAGAGATATTTAATTTTAAATAGGTTTCAGAAAAAAAATTGTGTAGAGAATTGTGCCATTTTGGGTCAAATATCATAATATTTTGCAATTTTTGAGAATTTTTTAAGCTGTTACCATGGTATTCACAGCTCTAAAAATCACAGAAAATATCAGTTTACTTATCCTTCAGAGCTCTATTAAAATTGCAAATGTTGTACAGATTTCAAATATATATACTTTATTAGAGGTTATATGTAAGGTTAACTGGCAATGTTTACATATCTAAAGCGTGTGCCATATTTTTCAGAATTTGGCATTTTAACTGTACACTGCTACCTTATAAGGGCTGAAAAATGTTATTTTTTGGAAATTGTGCTTAATTATGCTTGATTAAGCTTCATTTTAGTTCATTATTGCTCAAAAATGCACAAAAACAATTTAAAACTTGTTTATTATCAGGCTTGTCATATTAGAGGAATCAAGGGAGGTAACTCGCATATTTACCCATTTTAAGGGTGGGTTAATTAAGCATAATGTTAATGAGTCAGTGTAAATTGAAAAGATATTCTATGTTTTATAACAAACCCAAAATAACTTATTGGGTATCTAACAAACCATATAGACTGAATTCTGGTTTGTTTTACCTGATTTATTACCCCGTATCCATGGAAACTATTACAGTAAGTGTTATTTTTTGAAATATTTGGTGAAACCATTATTTTCAATTTATTTATACATTGGTAAGCATGTAATTTCAATTGATGGAGTGTACGGTTGATACAATATTGTCAATTATTGTCACTTCCTTCGGTAAAGCAGAAAAAATAGCATTTTCCGCATAAAATGGGATCAGCGGACACTTTCATATGATCATTGGTACATATCTGAATTACCGGGGTGGAAACAGATGACTGTGATGTCATAGGCATGACATTTTGAAATCTTGGATGTCATGTCATGATTTATCAGTTAGAATATTGCATGTGTTGCTAAGCTGAGGTTTGGAAAGGAATTTGGTTATTTATTATGACACCATTGAGTATTTATGACGTCATAGATACCATCTGATGACGTCATAGTTACTGATGACGTCATGGTAACTATGACGTCATATTACAAGGCTAAATTTGATAGTTGTATAGTATTTTTTGCTTGATTACATGCACAGAGACTCAAAGTACCACATTCAACTCAAAACACAACTTTATTCAAGAGATATACAGAATTATGGGAGTTTTCATCTTTAAGATTACCTCCCCTTATTACTGGATTGGGAGAAAAAGTTGTCAAAATACACCTCTCAGGGAAATCAGCAATACTCGGTGACTATTAAAGATACACAGTAACCCGATATGTCATTTTGTTCGTCGGAACATATTCTAGACATTCATGGGGTTTTTAGTAAAATTAGAATTAACAAAAGTGATGTATAAGGTAGCACACCACAGTAAGACAGCCTGGCCATGGGCAATTTTTTTGTTAAGCAAATAACTCCTGTATTATGATATGTATAAAAAATGAAAAAATAAATGTACACTATAATTGGTATATCCAGTATGAAGTAGTACATACAGGCTTCACATTTATCAAAACAAAAATCAATAAATTGGTTCCGGATTTTAAATATCCGGATTTTCCGAACGTGTGTTTACACAGGAAATTTAGTTTGGCCTACAGCGCAAAATGGAAGCCCACAGAAAAGGTAAGATAGCGGAAAAACTTAATTTACAACATATGTCCAAACAAGATTAATTCTGTCTTTGGGATAGAGATATTTAATTTTAAATAGGTTTCAGAAAAAAAATTGTGTAGAGAATTGTGCCATTTTGGGTCAAATATCATAATATTTTGCAATTTTTGAGAATTTTTTAAGCTGTTACCATGGTATTCACAGCTCTAAAAATCACAGAAAATATCAGTTTACTTATCCTTCAGAGCTCTATTAAAATTGCAAATGTTGTACAGATTTCAAATATATATACTTTATTAGAGGTTATATGTAAGGTTAACTGGCAATGTTTACATATCTAAAGCATGTGCCATATTTTTCAGAATTTGGCATTTTTACTGTACACTGCTACCTTATAAGGGCTGAAAAATGTTATTTTTTGGAAATTGTGCTTAATTATGCTTGATTAAGCTTCATTTTAGTTCATTATTGCTCAAAAATGCATAAAAACAATTTAAAACTTGTTTATTATCAGGCTTGTCATATTAGAGGAATCAAGGGAGGTAACTCGCATATTTACCCATTTTAAGGGTGGGTTAATTAAGCATAATGTTAATGAGTCAGTGTAAATTGAAAAGATATTCTATGTTTTATAACAAACCCAAAATAACTTATTGGGTATCTAACAAACCATATAGACTGAATTCTGGTTTGTTTTACCTGATTTATTACCCCGTATCCATGGAAACTATTACAGTAAGTGTTATTTTTTGAAATATTTGGTGAAACCATTATTTTCAATTTATTTATACATTGGTAAGCATGTAATTTCAATTGATGGAGTGTACGGTTGATACAATATTGTCAATTATTGTCACTTCCTTCGGTAAAGCAGAAAAAATAGCATTTTCCGCATAAAATGGGATCAGCGGACACTTTCATATGATCATTGGTACATATCTGAATTACCGGGGTGGAAACAGATGACTGTGATGTCATAGGCATGACATTTTGAAATCTTGGATGTCATGTCATGATTTATCAGTTAGAATATTGCATGTGTTGCTAAGCTGAGGTTTGGAAAGGAATTTGGTTATTTATTATGACACCATTGAGTATTTATGACGTCATAGATACCATCTGATGACGTCATAGTTACTGATGACGTCATAGTTACCATGACGTCATATTACAAGGCTAAATTTGATAGTTGTATAGTATTTTTTGCTTGATTACATGCACAGAGACTCAAAGTACCACATTCAACTCAAAACACAACTTTATTCAAGAGATATACAGAATTATGGGAGTTTTCATCTTTAAAATTACCTCCCCTTATTACTGGATTGGGAGAAAAAGTTGTCAAAATACACCTCTCAGGGAAATCAGCAATACTCGGTGACTATTAAAGATACACAGTAACCCGATATGTCATTTTGTTCGTCGGAACATATTCTAGACATTCATGGGGTTTTTAGTAAAATTAGAATTAACAAAAGTGATGTATAAGGTAGCACACCACAGTAAGACAGCCTGGCCATGGGCAATTTTTTTGTTAAGCAAATAACTCCTGTATTATGATATGTATAAAAAATGAAAAAATAAATGTACACTATAATTGGTATATCCAGTATGAAGTAGTACATACAGGCTTCACATTTATCAAAACAAAAATCAATAAATTGGTTCCGGATTTTAAATATCCGGATTTTCCGAACGTGTGTTTACACAGGAAATTTAGTTTGGCCTACAGCGCAAAATGGAAGCCCACAGAAAAGGTAAGATAGCGGAAAAACTTAATTTACAACATATGTCCAAACAAGATTAATTCTGTCTTTGGGATAGAGATATTTAATTTTAAATAGGTTTCAGAAAAAAAATTGTGTAGAGAATTGTGCCATTTTGGGTCAAATATCATAATATTTTGCAATTTTTGAGAATTTTTTAAGCTGTTACCATGGTATTCACAGCTCTAAAAATCACAGAAAATATCAGTTTACTTATCCTTCAGAGCTCTATTAAAATTGCAAATGTTGTACAGATTTCAAATATATATACTTTATTAGAGGTTATATGTAAGGTTAACTGGCAATGTTTACATATCTAAAGCATGTGCCATATTTTTCAGAATTTGGCATTTTTACTGTACACTGCTACCTTATAAGGGCTGAAAAATGTTATTTTTTGGAAATTGTGCTTAATTATGCTTGATTAAGCTTCATTTTAGTTCATTATTGCTCAAAAATGCATAAAAACAATTTAAAACTTGTTTATTATCAGGCTTGTCATATTAGAGGAATCAAGGGAGGTAACTCGCATATTTACCCATTTTAAGGGTGGGTTAATTAAGCATAATGTTAATGAGTCAGTGTAAATTGAAAAGATATTCTATGTTTTATAACAAACCCAAAATAACTTATTGGGTATCTAACAAACCATATAGACTGAATTCTGGTTTGTTTTACCTGATTTATTACCCCGTATCCATGGAAACTATTACAGTAAGTGTTATTTTTTGAAATATTTGGTGAAACCATTATTTTCAATTTATTTATACATTGGTAAGCATGTAATTTCAATTGATGGAGTGTACGGTTGATACAATATTGTCAATTATTGTCACTTCCTTCGGTAAAGCAGAAAAAATAGCATTTTCCGCATAAAATGGGATCAGCGGACACTTTCATATGATCATTGGTACATATCTGAATTACCGGGGTGGAAACAGATGACTGTGATGTCATAGGCATGACATTTTGAAATCTTGGATGTCATGTCATGATTTATCAGTTAGAATATTGCATGTGTTGCTAAGCTGAGGTTTGGAAAGGAATTTGGTTATTTATTATGACACCATTGAGTATTTATGACGTCATAGATACCATCTGATGACGTCATAGTTACTGATGACGTCATGGTAACTATGACGTCATATTACAAGGCTAAATTTGATAGTTGTATAGTATTTTTTGCTTGATTACATGCACAGAGACTCAAAGTACCACATTCAACTCAAAACACAACTTTATTCAAGAGATATACAGAATTATGGGAGTTTTCATCTTTAAAATTACCTCCCCTTATTACTGGATTGGGAGAAAAAGTTGTCAAAATACACCTCTCAGGGAAATCAGCAATACTCGGTGACTATTAAAGATACACAGTAACCCGATATGTCATTTTGTTCGTCGGAACATATTCTAGACATTCATGGGGTTTTTAGTAAAATTAGAATTAACAAAAGTGATGTATAAGGTAGCACACCACAGTAAGACAGCCTGGCCATGGGCAATTTTTTTGTTAAGCAAATAACTCCTGTATTATGATATGTATAAAAAATGAAAAAATAAATGTACACTATAATTGGTATATCCAGTATGAAGTAGTACATACAGGCTTCACATTTATTAAAACAAAAATCAATAAATTGGTTCCGGATTTTAAATATCCGGATTTTCCGAACGTGTGTTTACACAGGAAATTTAGTTTGGCCTACAGCGCAAAATGGAAGCCCACAGAAAAGGTAAGATAGCGGAAAAACTTAATTTACAACATATGTCCAAACAAGATTAATTCTGTCTTTGGGATAGAGATATTTAATTTTAAATAGGTTTCAGAAAAAAAATTGTGTAGAGAATTGTGCCATTTTGGGTCAAATATCATAATATTTTGCAATTTTTGAGAATTTTTTAAGCTGTTACCATGGTATTCACAGCTCTAAAAATCACAGAAAATATCAGTTTACTTATCCTTCAGAGCTCTATTAAAATTGCAAATGTTGTACAGATTTCAAATATATATACTTTATTAGAGGTTATATGTAAGGTGAACTGGCAATGTTTACATATCTAAAGCATGTGCCATATTTTTCAGAATTTGGCATTTTTACTGTACACTGCTACCTTATAAGGGCTGAAAAATGTTATTTTTTGGAAATTGTGCTTAATTATGCTTGATTAAGCTTCATTTTAGTTCATTATTGCTCAAAAATGCATAAAAACAATTTAAAACTTGTTTATTATCAGGCTTGTCATATTAGAGGAATCAAGGGAGGTAACTCGCATATTTACCCATTTTAAGGGTGGGTTAATTAAGCATAATGTTAATGAGTCAGTGTAAATTGAAAAGATATTCTATGTTTTATAACAAACCCAAAATAACTTATTGGGTATCTAACAAACCATATAGACTGAATTCTGGTTTGTTTTACCTGATTTATTACCCCGTATCCATGGAAACTATTACAGTAAGTGTTATTTTTTGAAATATTTGGTGAAACCATTATTTTCAATTTATTTATACATTGGTAAGCATGTAATTTCAATTGATGGAGTGTACGGTTGATACAATATTGTCAATTATTGTCACTTCCTTCGGTAAAGCAGAAAAAATAGCATTTTCCGCATAAAATGGGATCAGCGGACACTTTCATATGATCATTGGTACATATCTGAATTACCGGGGTGGAAACAGATGACTGTGATGTCATAGGCATGACATTTTGAAATCTTGGATGTCATGTCATGATTTATCAGTTAGAATATTGCATGTGTTGCTAAGCTGAGGTTTGGAAAGGAATTTGGTTATTTATTATGACACCATTGAGTATTTATGACGTCATAGATACCATCTGATGACGTCATAGTTACTGATGACGTCATAGTAACTATGACGTCATATTACAAGGCTAAATTTGATAGTTGTATAGTATTTTTTGCTTGATTACATGCACAGAGACTCAAAGTACCACATTCAACTCAAAACACAACTTTATTCAAGAGATATACAGAATTATGGGAGTTTTCATCTTTAAAATTACCTCCCCTTATTACTGGATTGGGAGAAAAAGTTGTCAAAATACACCTCTCAGGGAAATCAGCAATACTCGGTGACTATTAAAGATACACAGTAACCCGATATGTCATTTTGTTCGTCGGAACATATTCTAGACATTCATGGGGTTTTTAGTAAAATTAGAATTAACAAAAGTGATGTATAAGGTAGCACACCACAGTAAGACAGCCTGGCCATGGGCAATTTTTTTGTTAAGCAAATAACTCCTGTATTATGATATGTATAAAAAATGAAAAAATAAATGTACACTATAATTGGTATATCCAGTATGAAGTAGTACATACAGGCTTCACATTTATCAAAACAAAAATCAATAAATTGGTTCCGGATTTTAAATATCCGGATTTTCCGAACGTGTGTTTACACAGGAAATTTAGTTTGGCCTACAGCGCAAAATGGAAGCCCACAGAAAAGGTAAGATAGCGTAAAAACTTAATTTACAACATATGTCCAAACAAGATTAATTCTGTCTTTGGGATAGAGATATTTAATTTTAAATAGGTTTCAGAAAAAAAATTGTGTAGAGAATTGTGCCATTTTGGGTCAAATATCATAATATTTTGCAATTTTTGAGAATTTTTTAAGCTGTTACCATGGTATTCACAGCTCTAAAAATCACAGAAAATATCAGTTTACTTATCCTTCAGAGCTCTATTAAAATTGCAAATGTTGTACAGATTTCAAATATATATACTTTATTAGAGGTTATATGTAAGGTTAACTGGCAATGTTTACATATCTAAAGCATGTGCCATATTTTTCAGAATTTGGCATTTTTACTGTACACTGCTACCTTATAAGGGCTGAAAAATGTTATTTTTTGGAAATTGTGCTTAATTATGCTTGATTAAGCTTCATTTTAGTTCATTATTGCTCAAAAATGCATAAAAACAATTTAAAACTTGTTTATTATCAGGCTTGTCATATTAGAGGAATCAAGGGAGGTAACTCGCATATTTACCCATTTTAAGGGTGGGTTAATTAAGCATAATGTTAATGAGTCAGTGTAAATTGAAAAGATATTCTATGTTTTATAACAAACCCAAAATAACTTATTGGGTATCTAACAAACCATATAGACTGAATTCTGGTTTGTTTTACCTGATTTATTACCCCGTATCCATGGAAACTATTACAGTAAGTGTTATTTTTTGAAATATTTGGTGAAACCATTATTTTCAATTTATTTATACATTGGTAAGCATGTAATTTCAATTGATGGAGTGTACGGTTGATACAATATTGTCAATTATTGTCACTTCCTTCGGTAAAGCAGAAAAAATAGCATTTTCCGCATAAAATGGGATCAGCGGACACTTTCATATGATCATTGGTACATATCTGAATTACCGGGGTGGAAACAGATGACTGTGATGTCATAGGCATGACATTTTGAAATCTTGGATGTCATGTCATGATTTATCAGTTAGAATATTGCATGTGTTGCTAAGCTGAGGTTTGGAAAGGAATTTGGTTATTTATTATGACACCATTGAGTATTTATGACGTCATAGATACCATCTGATGACGTCATAGTTACTGATGACGTCATGGTAACTATGACGTCATATTACAAGGCTAAATTTGATAGTTGTATAGTATTTTTTGCTTGATTACATGCACAGAGACTCAAAGTACCACATTCAACTCAAAACACAACTTTATTCAAGAGATATACAGAATTATGGGAGTTTTCATCTTTAAAATTACCTCCCCTTATTACTGGATTGGGAGAAAAAGTTGTCAAAATACACCTCTCAGGGAAATCAGCAATACTCGGTGACTATTAAAGATACACAGTAACCCGATATGTCATTTTGTTCGTCGGAACATATTCTAGACATTCATGGGTTTTTTAGTAAAATTAGAATTAACAAAAGTGATGTATAAGGTAGCACACCACAGTAAGACAAGCCTGGCCATGGGCAATTTTTTTGTTAAGCAAATAACTCCTGTATTATGATATGTATAAAAAATGAAAAAATAAATGTACACTATAATTGGTATATCCAGTATGAAGTAGTACATACAGGCTTCACATTTATTAAAACAAAAATCAATAAATTGGTTCCGGATTTTAAATATCCGGATTTTCCGAACGTGTGTTTACACAGGAAATTTAGTTTGGCCTACAGCGCAAAATGGAAGCCCACAGAAAAGGTAAGATAGCGGAAAAACTTAATTTACAACATATGTCCAAACAAGATTAATTCTGTCTTTGGGATAGAGATATTTAATTTTAAATAGGTTTCAGAAAAAAAATTGTGTAGAGAATTGTGCCATTTTGGGTCAAATATCATAATATTTTGCAATTTTTGAGAATTTTTTAAGCTGTTACCATGGTATTCACAGCTCTAAAAATCACAGAAAATATCAGTTTACTTATCCTTCAGAGCTCTATTAAAATTGCAAATGTTGTACAGATTTCAAATATATATACTTTATTAGAGGTTATATGTAAGGTTAACTGGCAATGTTTACATATCTAAAGCATGTGCCATATTTTTCAGAATTTGGCATTTTTACTGTACACTGCTACCTTATAAGGGCTGAAAAATGTTATTTTTTGGAAATTGTGCTTAATTATGCTTGATTAAGCTTCATTTTAGTTCATTATTGCTCAAAAATGCATAAAAACAATTTAAAACTTGTTTATTATCAGGCTTGTCATATTAGAGGAATCAAGGGAGGTAACTCGCATATTTACCCATTTTAAGGGTGGGTTAATTAAGCATAATGTTAATGAGTCAGTGTAAATTGAAAAGATATTCTATGTTTTATAACAAACCCAAAATAACTTATTGGGTATCTAACAAACCATATAGACTGAATTCTGGTTTGTTTTACCTGATTTATTACCCCGTATCCATGGAAACTATTACAGTAAGTGTTATTTTTTGAAATATTTGGTGAAACCATTATTTTCAATTTATTTATACATTGGTAAGCATGTAATTTCAATTGATGGAGTGTACGGTTGATACAATATTGTCAATTATTGTCACTTCCTTCGGTAAAGCAGAAAAAATAGCATTTTCCGCATAAAATGGGATCAGCGGACACTTTCATATGATCATTGGTACATATCTGAATTACCGGGGTGGAAACAGATGACTGTGATGTCATAGGCATGACATTTTGAAATCTTGGATGTCATGTCATGATTTATCAGTTAGAATATTGCATGTGTTGCTAAGCTGAGGTTTGGAAAGGAATTTGGTTATTTATTATGACACCATTGAGTATTTATGACGTCATAGATACCATCTGATGACGTCATAGTTACTGATGACGTCATGGTAACTATGACGTCATATTACAAGGCTAAATTTGATAGTTGTATAGTATTTTTTGCTTGATTACATGCACAGAGACTCAAAGTACCACATTCAACTCAAAACACAACTTTATTCAAGAGATATACAGAATTATGGGAGTTTTCATCTTTAAAATTACCTCCCCTTATTACTGGATTGGGAGAAAAAGTTGTCAAAATACACCTCTCAGGGAAATCAGCAATACTCGGTGACTATTAAAGATACACAGTAACCCGATATGTCATTTTGTTCGTCGGAACATATTCTAGACATTCATGGGGTTTTTAGTAAAATTAGAATTAACAAAAGTGATGTATAAGGTAGCACACCACAGTAAGACAGCCTGGCCATGGGCAATTTTTTTGTTAAGCAAATAACTCCTGTATTATGATATGTATAAAAAATGAAAAAATAAATGTACACTATAATTGGTATATCCAGTATGAAGTAGTACATACAGGCTTCACATTTATCAAAACAAAAATCAATAAATTGGTTCCGGATTTTAAATATCCGGATTTTCCGAACGTGTGTTTACACAGGAAATTTAGTTTGGCCTACAGCGCAAAATGGAAGCCCACAGAAAAGGTAAGATAGCGGAAAAACTTAATTTACAACATATGTCCAAACAAGATTAATTCTGTCTTTGGGATAGAGATATTTAATTTTAAATAGGTTTCAGAAAAAAAATTGTGTAGAGAATTGTGCCATTTTGGGTCAAATATCATAATATTTTGCAATTTTTGAGAATTTTTTAAGCTGTTACCATGGTATTCACAGCTCTAAAAATCACAGAAAATATCAGTTTACTTATCCTTCAGAGCTCTATTAAAATTGCAAATGTTGTACAGATTTCAAATATATATACTTTATTAGAGGTTATATGTAAGGTTAACTGGCAATGTTTACATATCTAAAGCATGTGTCATATTTTTCAGAATTTGGCATTTTTACTGTACACTGCTACCTTATAAGGGCTGAAAAATGTTATTTTTTGGAAATTGTGCTTAATTATGCTTGATTAAGCTTCATTTTAGTTCATTATTGCTCAAAAATGCATAAAAACAATTTAAAACTTGTTTATTATCAGGCTTGTCATATTAGAGGAATCAAGGGAGGTAACTCGCATATTTACCCATTTTAAGGGTGGGTTAATTAAGCATAATGTTAATGAGTCAGTGTAAATTGAAAAGATATTCTATGTTTTATAACAAACCCAAAATAACTTATTGGGTATCTAACAAACCATATAGACTGAATTCTGGTTTGTTTTACCTGATTTATTACCCCGTATCCATGGAAACTATTACAGTAAGTGTTATTTTTTGAAATATTTGGTGAAACCATTATTTTCAATTTATTTATACATTGGTAAGCATGTAATTTCAATTGATGGAGTGTACGGTTGATACAATATTGTCAATTATTGTCACTTCCTTCGGTAAAGCAGAAAAAATAGCATTTTCCGCATAAAATGGGATCAGCGGACACTTTCATATGATCATTGGTACATATCTGAATTACCGGGGTGGAAACAGATGACTGTGATGTCATAGGCATGACATTTTGAAATCTTGGATGTCATGTCATGATTTATCAGTTAGAATATTGCATGTGTTGCTAAGCTGAGGTTTGGAAAGGAATTTGGTTATTTATTATGACACCATTGAGTATTTATGACGTCATAGATACCATCTGATGACGTCATAGTTACTGATGACGTCATGGTAACTATGACGTCATATTACAAGGCTAAATTTGATAGTTGTATAGTATTTTTTGCTTGATTACATGCACAGAGACTCAAAGTACCACATTCAACTCAAAACACAACTTTATTCAAGAGATATACAGAATTATGGGAGTTTTCATCTTTAAAATTACCTCCCCTTATTACTGGATTGGGAGAAAAAGTTGTCAAAATACACCTCTCAGGGAAATCAGCAATACTCGGTGACTATTAAAGATACACAGTAACCCGATATGTCATTTTGTTCGTCGGAACATATTCTAGACATTCATGGGGTTTTTAGTAAAATTAGAATTAACAAAAGTGATGTATAAGGTAGCACACCACAGTAAGACAGCCTGGCCATGGGCAATTTTTTTGTTAAGCAAATAACTCCTGTATTATGATATGTATAAAAAATGAAAAAATAAATGTACACTATAATTGGTATATCCAGTATGAAGTAGTACATACAGGCTTCACATTTATCAAAACAAAAATCAATAAATTGGTTCCGGATTTTAAATATCCGGAGTTTCCGAACGTGTGTTTACACAGGAAATTTAGTTTGGCCTACAGCGCAAAATGGAAGCCCACAGAAAAGGTAAGATAGCGTAAAAACTTAATTTACAACATATGTCCAAACAAGATTAATTCTGTCTTTGGGATAGAGATATTTAATTTTAAATAGGTTTCAGAAAAAAAATTGTGTAGAGAATTGTGCCATTTTGGGTCAAATATCATAATATTTTGCAATTTTTGAGAATTTTTTAAGCTGTTACCATGGTATTCACAGCTCTAAAAATCACAGAAAATATCAGTTTACTTATCCTTCAGAGCTCTATTAAAATTGCAAATGTTGTACAGATTTCAAATATATATACTTTATTAGAGGTTATATGTAAGGTTAACTGGCAATGTTTACATATCTAAAGCATGTGCCATATTTTTCAGAATTTGGCATTTTTACTGTACACTGCTACCTTATAAGGGCTGGAAAATGTTATTTTTTGGAAATTGTGCTTAATTATGCTTGATTAAGCTTCATTTTAGTTCATTATTGCTCAAAAATGCATAAAAACAATTTAAAACTTGTTATTATCAGGCTTGTCATATTAGAGGAATCAAGGGAGGTAACTCGCATATTTACCCATTTTAAGGGTGGGTTAATTAAGCATAATGTTAATGAGTCAGTGTAAATTGAAAAGATATTCTATGTTTTATAACAAACCCAAAATAACTTATTGGGTATCTAACAAACCATATAGACTGAATTCTGGTTTGTTTTACCTGATTTATTACCCCGTATCCATGGAAACTATTACAGTAAGTGTTATTTTTTGAAATATTTGGTGAAACCATTATTTTCAATTTATTTATACATTGGTAAGCATGTAATTTCAATTGATGGAGTGTACGGTTGATACAATATTGTCAATTATTGTCACTTCCTTCGGTAAAGCAGAAAAAATAGCATTTTCCGCATAAAATGGGATCAGCGGACACTTTCATATGATCATTGGTACATATCTGAATTACCGGGGTGGAAACAGATGACTGTGATGTCATAGGCATGACATTTTGAAATCTTGGATGTCATGTCATGATTTATCAGTTAGAATATTGCATGTGTTGCTAAGCTGAGGTTTGGAAAGGAATTTGGTTATTTATTATGACACCATTGAGTATTTATGACGTCATAGATACCATCTGATGACGTCATAGTTACTGATGACGTCATGGTAACTATGACGTCATATTACAAGGCTAAATTTGATAGTTGTATAGTATTTTTTGCTTGATTACATGCACAGAGACTCAAAGTACCACATTCAACTCAAAACACAACTTTATTCAAGAGATATACAGAATTATGGGAGTTTTCATCTTTAAAATTACCTCCCCTTATTACTGGATTGGGAGAAAAAGTTGTCAAAATACACCTCTCAGGGAAATCAGCAATACTCGGTGACTATTAAAGATACACAGTAACCCGATATGTCATTTTGTTCGTCGGAACATATTCTAGACATTCATGGGGTTTTTAGTAAAATTAGAATTAACAAAAGTGATGTATAAGGTAGCACACCACAGTAAGACAGCCTGGCCATGGGCAATTTTTTTGTTAAGCAAATAACTCCTGTATTATGATATGTATAAAAAATGAAAAAATAAATGTACACTATAATTGGTATATCCAGTATGAAGTAGTACATACAGGCTTCACATTTATCAAAACAAAAATCAATAAATTGGTTCCGGATTTTAAATATCCGGATTTTCCGAACGTGTGTTTACACAGGAAATTTAGTTTGGCCTACAGCGCAAAATGGAAGCCCACAGAAAAGGTAAGATAGCGGAAAAACTTAATTTACAACATATGTCCAAACAAGATTAATTCTGTCTTTGGGATAGAGATATTTAATTTTAAATAGGTTTCAGAAAAAAAATTGTGTAGAGAATTGTGCCATTTTGGGTCAAATATCATAATATTTTGCAATTTTTGAGAATTTTTTAAGCTGTTACCATGGTATTCACAGCTCTAAAAATCACAGAAAATATCAGTTTACTTATCCTTCAGAGCTCTATTAAAATTGCAAATGTTGTACAGATTTCAAATATATATACTTTATTAGAGGTTATATGTAAGGTTAACTGGCAATGTTTACATATCTAAAGCATGTGCCATATTTTTCAGAATTTGGCATTTTTACTGTACACTGCTACCTTATAAGGGCTGAAAAATGTTATTTTTTGGAAATTGTGCTTAATTATGCTTGATTAAGCTTCATTTTAGTTCATTATTGCTCAAAAATGCATAAAAACAATTTAAAACTTGTTTATTATCAGGCTTGTCATATTAGAGGAATCAAGGGAGGTAACTCGCATATTTACCCATTTTAAGGGTGGGTTAATTAAGCATAATGTTAATGAGTCAGTGTAAATTGAAAAGATATTCTATGTTTTATAACAAACCCAAAATAACTTATTGGGTATCTAACAAACCATATAGACTGAATTCTGGTTTGTTTTACCTGATTTATTACCCCGTATCCATGGAAACTATTACAGTAAGTGTTATTTTTTGAAATATTTGGTGAAACCATTATTTTCAATTTATTTATACATTGGTAAGCATGTAATTTCAATTGATGGAGTGTACGGTTGATACAATATTGTCAATTATTGTCACTTCCTTCGGTAAAGCAGAAAAAATAGCATTTTCCGCATAAAATGGGATCAGCGGACACTTTCATATGATCATTGGTACATATCTGAATTACCGGGGTGGAAACAGATGACTGTGATGTCATAGGCATGACATTTTGAAATCTTGGATGTCATGTCATGATTTATCAGTTAGAATATTGCATGTGTTGCTAAGCTGAGGTTTGGAAAGGAATTTGGTTATTTATTATGACACCATTGAGTATTTATGACGTCATAGATACCATCTGATGACGTCATAGTTACTGATGACGTCATGGTAACTATGACGTCATATTACAAGGCTAAATTTGATAGTTGTATAGTATTTTTTGCTTGATTACATGCACAGAGACTCAAAGTACCACATTCAACTCAAAACACAACTTTATTCAAGAGATATACAGAATTATGGGAGTTTTCATCTTTAAAATTACCTCCCCTTATTACTGGATTGGGAGAAAAAGTTGTCAAAATACACCTCTCAGGGAAATCAGCAATACTCGGTGACTATTAAAGATACACAGTAACCCGATATGTCATTTTGTTCGTCGGAACATATTCTAGACATTCATGGGGTTTTTAGTAAAATTAGAATTAACAAAAGTGATGTATAAGGTAGCACACCACAGTAAGACAGCCTGGCCATGGGCAATTTTTTTGTTAAGCAAATAACTCCTGTATTATGATATGTATAAAAAATGAAAAAATAAATGTACACTATAATTGGTATATCCAGTATGAAGTAGTACATACAGGCTTCACATTTATCAAAACAAAAATCAATAAATTGGTTCCGGATTTTAAATATCCGGAGTTTCCGAACGTGTGTTTACACAGGAAATTTAGTTTGGCCTACAGCGCAAAATGGAAGCCCACAGAAAAGGTAAGATAGCGGAAAAACTTAATTTACAACATATGTCCAAACAAGATTAATTCTGTCTTTGGGATAGAGATATTTAATTTTAAATAGGTTTCAGAAAAAAAATTGTGTAGAGAATTGTGCCATTTTGGGTCAAATATCATAATATTTTGCAATTTTTGAGAATTTTTTAAGCTGTTACCATGGTATTCACAGCTCTAAAAATCACAGAAAATATCAGTTTACTTATCCTTCAGAGCTCTATTAAAATTGCAAATGTTGTACAGATTTCAAATATATATACTTTATTAGAGGTTATATGTAAGGTTAACTGGCAATGTTTACATATCTAAAGCATGTGCCATATTTTTCAGAATTTGGCATTTTTACTGTACACTGCTACCTTATAAGGGCTGAAAAATGTTATT
Organism: Pecten maximus; assembly: GCF_902652985.1. NCBI lineage: Eukaryota > Metazoa > Mollusca > Bivalvia > Pectinida > Pectinidae > Pecten > Pecten maximus. The sequence continues at coordinate 25,530 of NW_022979258.1, forward strand.
TTTTGGAAATTGTGCTTAATTATGCTTGATTAAGCTTCATTTTAGTTCATTATTGCTCAAAAATGCATAAAAACAATTTAAAACTTGTTTATTATCAGGCTTGTCATATTAGAGGAATCAAGGGAGGTAACTCGCATATTTACCCATTTTAAGGGTGGGTTAATTAAGCATAATGTTAATGAGTCAGTGTAAATTGAAAAGATATTCTATGTTTTATAACAAACCCAAAATAACTTATTGGGTATCTAACAAACCATATAGACTGAATTCTGGTTTGTTTTACCTGATTTATTACCCCGTATCCATGGAACCTATTACAGTAAGTGTTATTTTTTGAAATATTTGGTGAAACCATTATTTTCAATTTATTTATACATTGGTAAGCATGTAATTTCAATTGATGGAGTGTACGGTTGATACAATATTGTCAATTATTGTCACTTCCTTCGGTAAAGCAGAAAAAATAGCATTTTCCGCATAAAATGGGATCAGCGGACACTTTCATATGATCATTGGTACATATCTGAATTACCGGGGTGGAAACAGATGACTGTGATGTCATAGGCATGACATTTTGAAATCTTGGATGTCATGTCATGATTTATCAGTTAGAATGTTGCATGTGTTGCTAAGCTGAGGTTTGGAAAGGAATTTGGTTATTTATTATGACACCATTGAGTATTTATGACGTCATAGATACCATCTGATGACGTCATAGTTACTGATGACGTCATGGTAACTATGACGTCATATTACAAGGCTAAATTTGATTAGTTTGTTAAAAAATTTTTTTTTTTTTTTTAAAAAAAAAAAAGGGAAAAAAAAAAAATTTAAAAAAAAAGGGGTTTTTTCCCAAAAATTTTTTGGGGGGTTTAAAAAAAAATTTTTTTTTAAAAAAAATATTTTGGGTTTTTAAAAAAACCCAAAAAAATTTTGGGGGGGGGTTTTTTTTTTTTTTTTTTTCCCCTTTTTTGGGGTTTTTTTAAAAAATTTTTTTTTTTTTTTAAAATTTTTAAAAAATTTTTTTTTTTTTTAATTTAAATTTTTTTTTTTAAAAAAAAAGTTTTTTTTAAAAGGAAAATTTTTTTTGGGGGAAAAAATTTAAAACCCCCCCCAAAAAAAAAATTTTAAAATTTTTTTTTAAAAATTTTTTTTTTTTGGAAATTTTTTGAAAAAATTTTTTTTTTTAAAAATTTTTTTTTTGGGGGTTTGGGGGGGGTTTGGGGGAAAATTTTTTAAAATTTTTAAAAATTTTTTGGGGGGATCCTCAAATTAAAAAATTTTTTTTAAAAAAATAAAAAATTTTTTTTTTTTTAAAAAAATTTTTTAAAAAAACCAAAACCCAAATTTTTTTTAAAAAAAAAAATTTTAAAATTAAAAATTTTTTTTTTTAAAAAATTTCCCAAAAACCCGGGGGAAAAAATTTTTTTAAAAAACCCAAAAACCCCCTTTTTTTCCCAAAAAAAAATTTTTAAAAAGGGGGGGTTTTTTTTTTTTTAAAAAAAAAAAATTTTGGGAAAAAAGGGAAAATTGGGGGGCCCCCCTTTTTTAAAAAAAAATTTTTTTTTTAAAAAAAATTTAAAAAAAAAAAAAATTTTTTAAAAAAAATTTTTTAAAGGTTTCCTTTTTTAAAAAAAAAACCCTTTTTTTTAAAAAAATTTTTTGGGGGTTTAAAAATTTTTTTGGGGGAAAAAAACCCGGGGGGGGCCCCAAAAAAAAAAAAACCCCCAAAAGGGGAAAAAAATTTTTTTTTTTTTAAAAAAAAAAAAAAGGGTTTTTAAAAAAATTTTTTTAAAAAGGTTTGGGAAAAAAAAATTTTTTTTTTTGCCAATTTTTTAAAAAATTTTTTTTTTCCTTTTTTTTTTAAAACCGAAAAAAATTTTTTCCCCCAAAAAAAAAAATTTTTTTTTTTTTTAAAAAAATTTTTTTAAAAAAATTTTTTTTTAAAAAAATTAAAACCTTTTAATTTAAAAAAGGAATTTTTTTAATTTCCCCCAATTTTTTTGGTTTTTAAATTTTTTTTTTAAAAAAATTTTTTTTTGGTTTTTTTTTTTTTTAATTTTTAAAAAAAAAAATTTTTTTTTTTAAAAGGGAAAAATTTAAAAAATTTTTTTTCCGGGTTTTTTTTTTGGGGGGGGTTTTTAAAAAAAAAAATTTTGGGGGGGTTTTTTAAAAATTTTTTTTTTTTAAAAAAAAATTTTGGTTTTTAAAAAAACCCCCTTTTTAATTGGGGTTTTTTAAAAAATTTTTTTTTGGTTTTTTTTTAATTTTTTTAAAATTTTTGGGGAAATTTTTTTTTTTTTTAAAAAATTTTTTTTTAATTTTTTTTGGAAGGTTTTTAAATTTTTTTTGGGGGGTTTTTTTTTCAAAAATTTTTTTTCCCCCCAAAAAAAATTTTCCCCCAAAAAATTTTAAATTTAAAAGGGGGGGGAAAAATTTAATTGGGGGGAAACAAATTTTTAAATTTTTGGATGCCAAAAAAAAGGTTTTTTTTTTTTTAAAAAATTTTTTTAAAAAAAGGGGGGGGAAAAAAAAAAATTTTTTTTTTTTTCCCCTTGATAAAATTTTTTTTTTTTTTGGGGGGGGAAAAGACGTCCTTTAAAGGCCAAAAATTTTTAAAATTTTTTATTTTTTTTTTTTTTAAAAAAAAAAACCCCCCCCCCAAAAAAAAAAAAATTTTTAAAAAAAATTTTGGGGGGGTTTTTTTTTTTTTTTCCCTTTTTAAAAGGAAAAAAAAAAAAAATTTAAAAGGGGGGTTCCAAAAATTTTAAAAAATAACCCCCAAAATTTTTTTTAAAATTTTTAAAAGGGGGGGGGGAAAAAAATTTTCCCAAAAATGATGTATGGGAAAAACCCCCAAAAAACCCCCGGGGGTTTTTTTTTTTTTTTTAAAAAATTTTTTAAAAATAAAATAAAAAAAAAAAAAATTTTTTTGGGGGTTTTAAAAACCCCCCCCTTTTTTTTTTAAAAAAAAAAAAATTTTTTTTTTTTCCGGTTTTCCAATTTTTTTTACCAAAAAAATTTTTTTTTTTTAAAAAAGGGGGCCCAAAAAAAAACCCCCCAAAAAAAAAAAACCCCAAAAAAATTTTTTTTTGGGGTTTTTTTTTTTTTTAAAAATTTTGGAAAAAAAAAAATTTTAAAATTTTTTTTTCAAATATTTTTTTTTTTTTTTTTTTTTTTAAAAAAAAAAAAAAAAAAAAAAATTTTTTTTTAACCCCCAAAATTTAAAAAAATTTAAAAATTTTAAATTTTTTTTTTTTTTTAAGGGAATTTGGTTTTTTTTAAAATTTAAAAATTTTTTTCCCTTTTTTTCATTTTACCCGGGGAAAAAATTTTTTTTTTTTTAAATTTTTTAATTAAAAATTATTTTTTTTTTTAAAAAAAAAAAATTTTTAAAAATTTTTTTAAAAGGTTTTTTAAAAGGGGAAAAAAAGGGGAATTTTCCCTTTTTTTTTTGGGTTTTAATTTAAAAAATTAAAAAATTTTTTAAAATTTTTTTTAAAAAAAAAAAAATTTATTAAAAACCCCCAAAAAAATTTTTTTTTTTTTTTTTTTCCCCCCCCAAAAAAAAAATTTTTTTGGTTTTTTTTAAAAAAAAAAATTTTTTTTAATTTTAAATTTCCTTTCTTTAAAGGGTTTTTTTTTTAAAAAATTTTTTTTTTTTTAAAAAAAAAAAAATTTTTTTTTAAAAAAGGGGGGTTTTATATGTCATTGGTTTTTTTTTTGGGGGAAAAAATTTTTTTTCCCGGGAGGGCCTTTTAAATTTTTTTTTGCTAATTATGCTTGATTAAGCTTCATTTTAGTTCATTATTGCTCAAAAATGCATAAAAAACAATTTAAAAAACTTGTTTATTATCAGGCTTGTCATATTAGAGGAATCAAGGGAGGTAACTCGCATATTTACCCATTTTAAGGGTGGTTAATTAAGCATAATGTTAATGAGTCAGTTGTAAATTGAAAAGATATTCTATGTTTTATAACAAACCCAAATAACTTATTGGGTATCTAACAAACCATATAGACTGAATTCTGGTTTGTTTTACCTGATTTATTACCCCGTATCCATGGAACTATTACAGTAAGTGTTATTTTTTGAAATATTTGGTGAAACCATTATTTTCAATTTATTTATACATTGGTAAGCATGTAATTTCAATTGATGGAGTGTACGGTTGATACAATATTGTCAATTATTGTCACTTCCATTCGGTAAGCAGAAAAAATTAGCATTTTCCGCATAAAATGGGATCAGCGGACACTTTCATATGATCATTGGTACATATCTGAATTACCGGGGTGGAAACAGATGACTGTGATGTCATATGCATGACATTTTGAAATCTTGGATGTCCTATGTCATGATTTATCAGTTTAGAATATTGCATGTGTTGCTAAGCTGAGGTTTGGAAAGGAATTTGGTTATTATTATGACACCATTGAGTATTTATGACGTCATAGATACCATCTGATGACGTCATAGTTACTGATGACGTCATGGTACTATGACCGTCATATTACAAGGCTAAATTTGATTAGTTGTATAGTATTTTTGCTTGATTACATGCACAGAGGACTCAAAGTACCACATTCAACTCAAAACACAAACTTTATTCAAGAGATATACAGAATTATGGGAGTTTTCATCTTTAAAATTACCTCTCCCCTTATTACTGGATTGGGAGAAAAAAGTTGTCAAAATACACCTCTCAGGGGAAATCAGCAATACTCGGTGACTATTAAAGATACACAGTAACCCGATATGTCATTTTGTTCGTCGGAACATATTCTAGACATTCATGGGGTTTTTAGTAAAATTAGAATGAAACAAAAGTGATGTATAAGGTAGCACACCACAGTAAGACAGCCTGGCCATGGGCAATTTTTTTGTTAAGCAAATAACTCCTGTATTATGATATGTATAAAAAATGAAAAAATAAATGTACACTATAATTGGTATATCCAGTATGAAGTAGTACATACAGGCTTCACATTTATCAAAACAAAAATCAATAAATTGGTTCCGGATTTTAAATATCCGGAGTTTCCGAACGTGTGTTTACACAGGAAATTTAGTTTGGCCTACAGCGCAAAATGGAAGCCCACAGAAAAGGTAAGATAGCGTAAAAACTTATTTACAACATATGTCCAAACAAGATTAATTCTGTCTTTGGGATAGAGATATTTAATTTTAAATAGGTTTCAGAAAAAAAATTGTGTAGAGAATTGTGCCATTTTGGGTCAAATATCATAATATTTTGCAATTTTTGAGAATTTTTTAAGCTGTTACCATGGTATTCACAGCTCTAAAATCACAGAAAATATCAGTTTACTTATCCTTCAGAGCTCTATTAAAATTGCAAATGTTGTACAGATTTCAATATATATACTTTATTAGAGGTTATATGTAAGGTTAACTGGCAATGTTTACATATCTAAAGCATGTGCCATATTTTTTCAGAATTTGGCATTTTACTGTACACTGCTACCTTATAAGGGCTGAAAAATGTATTTTTTGGAAATTGTGCTTAATTATGCTTGATTTAAGCTTCATTTTAGTTCATTATTGCTCAAAATGCAATAAAAAACAATTTAAAACTTGTTTATTATCAGGCTTGTCATATTAAGAGGAATCAAGGGAGGTAACTCGCATATTACCCATTTTAAGGGTGGGTTAATTAAGCATAATGTTAATGAGTCAGTGTAAATTGAAAAGATATTCTATGTTTTATAACAAACCCAAATAACTTATTGGGTATCTAACAAACCATGTAGACTGAATTCTGGTTTGTTTTACCTGATTTATTACCCCGTATCCATGGAAACTATTACAGTAAGTGTTATTTTTTGAAATATTTGGTGAAACCATTATTTTCAATTTATTTATACATTGGTAAGCATGTAATTTCAATTGATGGAGTGTACGGTTGATACAATATTGTCAATTATTGTCACTTCCTTCCTTTCGGTAAAGCAGAAAAAATAGCAATTTCTCCGCATAAAATGGGATTCAGCGGACACTTTCATATGATCATTGGTACATATCTGAATTACCGGGGTGGAAACAGATGACTGTGATGTCATAGGCATGACATTTTGAAATCTTGGATGTCATGTCATGATTTATCAGTTAGAATATTGCATGTGTTGCTAAGCTGAGGTTTGGAAAGGAATTTGGTTATTTATTATGACACCATTGAGTATTTATGACGTCATAGATACCATCTGATGACGTCATAGTTACTGATGACGTCATGGTAACTATGACGTCATATTACAAGGCTAAATTTGATAGTTGTATAGTATTTTTTGCTTGATTACATGCACAGAGACTCAAAGTACCACATTCAACTCAAAACACAACTTTATTCAAGAGATATACAGAATTATGGGAGTTTTCATCTTTAAAATTACCTCCCCTTATTACTGGATTGGGAGAAAAAGTTGTCAAAATACAACCTCTCAGGGAAATCAGCAATACTCGGTGACTATTAAAGATACACAGTAACCCGATATGTCATTTTGTTCGTCGGAACATATTCTAGACATTCATGGGGTTTTTAGTAAAATTAGAATTAAACAAAAGTGATGTATAAGGTAGCACACCACAGTAAGACAGCCTGGCCATGGGCAATTTTTTTGTTAAGCAAATAACTCCTGTATTATGATATGTATAAAAAATGAAAAAATAAATGTACACTAATAATTGGTATATCCAGTATGAAGTAGTACATACAGGCTTCACATTTATTAAAAACAAAAATCAATAAATTGGTTCCGGATTTTAAATATCCGGAGTTTCCGAACGTGTGTTTACACAGGAAATTTAGTTTGGCCTACAGCGCAAAGTGGAAGCCCACAGAAAAGGTAAGACAGCGGAAAAACTTATTTACAACATATGTCCAAACAAGATTAATTCTGTCTTTGGGATAGAGATATTTAATTTTAAATAGGTTTCAGAAAAAAAATTGTGTAGAGAATTGTGCCATTTGGGTCAAATATCATAATATTTTGCAATTTTTGAGAATTTTTAAGCTGTTACCATGGTATTCACAGCTCTAAAAATCACAGAAAATATCAGTTTACTTATCCTTCAGAGCTCTATTAAAATTGCAAATGTTGTACAGATTTCAAATATATATACTTTATTAGAGGTTATATGTAAGGTTAACTGGCAATGTTTACATATCTAAAGCATGTGCCATATTTTTCAGAATTTGGCATTTTTACTGTACACTGCTACCTTATAAGGGCTGAAAAAATGTTATTTTTTTGGAAATTGTGCTTAATTATGCTTTGATTTAAGCTTCATTTTAGTTCATTATTGCTCAAAAAATGCATAAAACAATTTAAAACTTGTTTATTATCAGGCTTGTCATATTAAGAGGAATCAAGGGAGGTAACTCGCATATTACCCATTTTAAGGGTGGGTTAATTAAGCATAATGTTAATGAGTCAGTGTAAATTGAAAAGATATTCTATGTTTTATAACAAACCCAAAATAACTTATTGGGTATCTAACAAACCATATAGACTGAATTCTGGTTTGTTTTACCTGATTTATTACCCCGTATCCATGGAAACTATTACAGTAAGTGTTATTTTTTGAAATATTTGGTGAAACCATTATTTTCAATTTATTTATACATTGGTAAGCATGTAATTTCAATTGATGGAGTGTACGGTTGATACAATATTGTCAATTATTGTCACTTCCTTCGTAAAGCAGAAAAAATAGCATTTTCCGCATAAAATGGGATCAGCGGACACTTTCATATGATCATTGGTACATATCTGAATTACCGGGGTGGAAACAGATGACTGTGATGTCATAGGCATGACATTTTGAAATCTTGGATGTCATGTCATGATTTATCAGTTAGAATATTGCATGTGTTGCTAAGCTGAGGTTTGGAAAGGAATTTGGTTATTTATTATGACACCATTGAGTATTTATGACGTCATAGATACCAT
>NW_022979259.1:0-29999 GCF_902652985.1 Pecten maximus
AATATTCCTCCTTCATGACACCATTTTACAAACTGTTTCCTCAATCTGTCCAGATTCCTAATTTACATACGGGATCGAAAGATCATAGGATAAGTTTAGTTTAGTTAAGTTTATTACATGTACTGGGTCATCTATGATCATCTACACCAATCTCACACATACATAGTAACATATCAATAATAAAAATCAATTATAAAAAATCTGTTGTGACAATAGTTCCAATTCTTATACAATTTCGGCTTTGTAATTTTGTAAAAGTGCTTTATATTTCCCATGCCTGTATAATCTGTTAAAATACTTTACTGTAGATGCTGAGATAATTAGTTCCGGAAGGTTGTTTCAAATTTTGACGACTCGCAGACCACAAAAGTTTTTTTCTGATATCTCGCTTACTATGCTAGGGATATATATTTTCGAATGTCCTCTTCTTTTCTGCCTTTTTGCCTGGTCTTGCCAAAGTTTAAGAAAATCCGCTGACTTACTAACGCAGATTTCGTTTGTTATTTGGATGCTTCAAGCATGTCTACTCTTAATCTCCTGAAGGCAAGCGGTCGTAAGCTGAGCTTTTTAAGTGTATCTGAGTAGTGCATCTCCTTAAACCCAGGTAACTTGTTAGTAGCTCTCCGTTGAACGGCTTCTATGATATCTATATTTTCAATTATATATTGGTGCCTAACCAAATCCGCGTATTCCAGGCGGACTCGAATTAATGTCTTGTACAGTAGTGGAAAGTTATGCTTATGTATATGACGAATAATGTTGGTCATAATACCGAGCCCTGGAGAACTCCGGATAATACATCGCTCCAATCAGAAAGTTGGTCTTTTATTGTAACTCTGTATTTCACCAGGGTAAATGGAGATCTTCAGCGGAAACTAGCCGATTTATCTGAACAACTTTCTTTTTCCTAGTGTCTCCCTTGACAATGCCTCACCTTTGGCCTTTAGTTGAGCGTTCGCCGCTGTGAGGAAGGCTTTTGGTTCTGTCCCCTGGCCGAGACATACCAGAGTGTTTAAAAATGGTAGTTGCTGCTCCTGCTTAGCGCTCAACATATTAGGAGTGGGACGACTGGTTGGCCCGTTGTCAGTATAATGTTGTCCGGGTGGGGTGTGCTGCTTGGTGTCTTCGGCGGTATGCTTCAGTGGGGTAGCACTATAAATCGGCAAAAGTTCCGGCCTATCACAAGGAGACTTAACACGAACATACCGCAGCCTCCCAAAACACACATACGCACTCGCCACACGCATGCATGTCGCACGCACGGGATGCCGACCTTAAATGACCTTAGCTGTTAATAGGACGTTAAACAAAATAAACCAAACCAAACCAAGCATGCATATGGAAATAATACAAACAACAGGACATTGACCTTCTAGAAATCGTCCAACGGCGGGTTACTAAATTACTGTCAAGAATGAAAGATCTTTTATACCTTTCATTGTGTTGTTTTAAACTCATGTCATTATTATATAGGCGGAATAGGGGTGATTTGATTAGATTATTTTGAGGGGAGGCTATGATGCAATAGAATCTCCAGGAATTTTGTCGATAAAACAAGATAAAAGACCCGGGGATACTAACTCAGCCAAGATAAATCAAGAAAAATACTAGACGTTAGGAAATATTCCTTAACTCAACGAACTGTTGGCAATTAGAATTCCATACCTGATATTAATATGATACAGTCATTAAATCTGATAAAGTTTGAAAACCGGGACATTTTGGGTAAGCGATGAAAAAATATTTTCAATAAAGTATCGTCACAGGATGTAGTTAATAATGTGGAGCATTGGAGTTAACAATGTAGTGTACTATAGTTAACATCGAAATGTACAAGAGTTAACACTGAAGTGTAGTAGAGTTAATATTGTAGTGTACTGGAATTAACACTGTAGTGTACTGGAGTTAAAACTGTAGTGAACCGGAGTTAACACTGTAGTGTACTGGAGTTAACATCGTAGTGTACTGGGGCTAACACTGTAGTGTACTGGAGTTAACAATGTAGTGTACTGGAGTTAACACTGTAGTGTACTGGAGTTAACATCGTAGTGTACTGGGGTTAACACTGTAGTGTACTGGAGTTAACAATGTAGTGTACTGGAGTTAACACTGTAGTGTACTGGAGTTAACATCGTAGTGTACTGGGGTTAACACTGTAGTGTACTGGAGTTAACACTGTAGTGTACTGGGGTTAACACTGTAGTGTACTGGAGTTAACATCGTAGTGTACTGGAGTTAACATCGTAGTGTACTGGAGTTAACATCGAAATGTACAAGAGTTAACATTGAAGTATAGTGGAGTTAATATTGTAGTGTACTGGAGTTAACACTAGTGTACTTGAGTTCACACTGTAGTGTACCGGAGTTAACAATGTAGTGTACTGGAGTTAACACGGTAGTGTACTGGAGTTAACACGGTAGTGTACTGGAGTTAACACTGTAGTGTTCTGGAGTTAACACTGTAGTGTAGTGGAGTTAATATTGTAGTGTACCGGAGATAACACTGTAGTGTACTGGAGTTAACACTGTAGTGTACTGGAGTTAACACTGTAGTGTACTGGAGTTAACACTGTAGTGTACTGGTGTTAACACTGTAGTGTACTGGATTTAACACTGTAGTGTACCGGAGTTAACACTGTAGTGTACTGGAGTTAGCACTGTAGTGTACTGGGGTTAACACTGTAGTATAGTGGAGTTAACACTGTAGTGTACTGGAGTTAACACTGTAGTGTACTGGAGTTAACATCAAATGTACAAGAGTTAACACTGTAGTGTACTGGAGTTAACACTGTAGTGTACTGGAGTTAACACTGTAGTGTACTGGAGTTAACACTGTAGTGTACTGGAATTAAAACTAGTGTACTGGAGTTCACACTGTAGTGTACTGGAGTTAACACTGTAGTGTACTGGAGTTAACACTGTAGTGTACTGGAGTTAACACTGTAGTGTACTGGAGTCAATACTGTAGTGTACTGGAGTTAACACTGTAGTGTACTGGAGTTAATATTGTAGTGTACTGGAGTTAACATCAAATGTACAAGAGTTAACACTGAAGTGTAGTGGAGTTAATATTGTAGTGTACCGGAGATAACACTGTAGTGTACTGGAGTTAACATCGTAGTGTACTGGAGTTAATATTGTAGTGTACCGGAGATAACACTGTAGTGTACTGGAGTTAATATTGTAGTGTACCGGAGATAACACTGTAGTGTACTGGAGTTAACACTGAAGTGTACTGGAGTTAATATTGTAGTGTACTGGAGTTAACACTGTAGTTTACCGGAGTTAACATCGTAGTGTACTGGGGTTAACACTGTAGTGTACTATAGTTAACATCGAAATGTACAAGAGGCAACACTGTAGTATAGTGGAGTAAAAATGTAGTGTACCGGAGTTAACACTGTAGTGTACTGGAGTTAACACGGTAGTGTACTATAGTTAACATAAAATGTACAACAGTTAACACTGGAGTGTACTGGAATTAACACTAGTGTACTGGAGTTAACACTGTAGTGTACTGGAGTTAACACTGAAGTGTACTGGAGTTAATATTGTAGTGTACTGGAGTTAACACTGTAGTGTACTGGAGTTAACACTGTAGTGTACTGGAATTAACACTAGTGTACTGGAGTTAACACTGTAGTGTACTGGAGTTAACACTGTAGTGTACTATAGTTAACATAAAATGTACAACAGTTAACACTGAAGTGTACTGAAATTAACACTAGTGTACTGGAGTTAACATCGTAGTGTACTGGAGTTAATATTGTAGTGTACTGGGGTTAATACTGTAGTGTACGGTAGTTAATACTGTAGTATAGTGGAGTTAATATTGTAGTGTACTGGGGTTAATACTATAGTGTACTGGAATTAACACTAGTGTACTGGAGTTAACACTGTAGTATAGTGGAGTTAATATTGTAGTGTATGTAGTTAACACTGTAGTGTACCGTAGTTAACACTGTAGTGTACTGGAGTTAACACTGTAGTGTACTGGAGTTAACACTGTGGTGTACTGGGGTTAATACTGTAGTGTTCTGGGGTTAACACTGTAGTGTACTGGAGTTAACGCTGTAGTGTAGTGGAGTTGATATTGTAGTGCACTGGAGTTAACATCAAATGTACAAGAGTTAACACTGTAGTGTTCTGGGGTTAACACAGTAGTGTACTGGAGTTAACACTGTAGTATAGTGGAGTTAATATTGTAGTGTACTGGAGTTAACACTGTAGTGTACTGGAGTTAACATTGTAGTATAGTGGAGTTAACACTGTAGTATAGTGGAGTTGATATTGTAGTGTACTGGAATTAACACTAGTGTACTGGAGTTCACACTGTAGTGTACTGGAGTTAACACTGTAGTGTACCGGAGTTAACACTGTAGTGTACCGGAGTTAACACTGTAGTGTACTGGAGTTAACACTGTAGTGTACCGGAGTTAACACTGTAGTGTACTGGAGTTAACACTGTAGTGTACCGGAGTTAACACTGTAGTGTACTGGAGTTAACACTGTAGTGTACTGGAGTTAACACTGTAGTGTATTGGAGTTACCACTGTAGTGTACTGGAGTCAACACTGTAGTGTACTGGAGTCAACACTGTAGTGTACTGGAGTTAACACTGTAGTGTACTGGAGTTAACACTGTAGTGTACCGGAGTTAACACTGTAGTGTACTGGAGTTAACACTGTAGTGTACCGGAGTTAACACTGTAGTGTACTGGAGTTAACACTGTAGTATACTGGAGTTAACACTGTAGTGTACTGGAGTTAACACTGTAGTGTACTGGAGTTAACACTGTAGTGTACCGGAGTTAACACTGTAGTGTACTGGAGTTAACACGGTAGTGTACTGGAGTTAACACTGTAGTGTTCTGGAGTTAACACTGTAGTGTAGTGGAGTTAATATTGTAGTGTACCGGAGATAACACTGTAGTGTACTGGAGTTAACACTGTAGTGTACTGGAGTTAACACTGTAGTGTACTGGTGTTAACACTGTAGTGTACTGGATTTAACACTGTAGTGTACCGGAGTTAACACTGTAGTGTACTGGAGTTAGCACTGTAGTGTACTGGAGTTAACACTGTAGTATAGTGGAGTTAACACTGTAGTGTACTGGAGTTAACACTGTAGTGTACTGGAGTTAACATCAAATGTACAAGAGTTAACACTGTAGTGTACTGGAGTTAACACTGTAGTGTACTGGAGTTAACACTGTAGTGTACTGGAGTTAACACTGTAGTGTACTGGAATTAAAACTAGTGTACTGGAGTTCACACTGTAGTGTACTGGAGTTAACACTGTAGTGTACTGGAGTTAACACTGTAGTGTACTGGAGTTAACACTGTAGTGTACTGGAGTCAATACTGTAGTGTACTGGAGTTAACACTGTAGTGTACTGGAGTTAATATTGTAGTGTACTGGAGTTAACATCAAATGTACAAGAGTTAACACTGAAGTGTAGTGGAGTTAATATTGTAGTGTACCGGAGATAACACTGTAGTGTACTGGAGTTAACATCGTAGTGTACTGGAGTTAATATTGTAGTGTACCGGAGATAACACTGTAGTGTACTGGAGTTAATATTGTAGTGTACCGGAGATAACACTGTAGTGTACTGGAGTTAACACTGAAGTGTACTGGAGTTAATATTGTAGTGTACTGGAGTTAACACTGTAGTGTACCGGAGTTAACATCGTAGTGTACTGGGGTTAACACTGTAGTGTACTATAGTTAACATCGAAATGTACAAGAGGCAACACTGTAGTATAGTGGAGTAAAAATGTAGTGTACCGGAGTTAACACTGTAGTGTACTGGAGTTAACACGGTAGTGTACTATAGTTAACATAAAATGTACAACAGTTAACACTGGAGTGTACTGGAATTAACACTAGTGTACTGGAGTTAACACTGTAGTGTACTGGAGTTAACACTGAAGTGTACTGGAGTTAATATTGTAGTGTACTGGAGTTAACACTGTAGTGTACTGGAGTTAACACTGTAGTGTACTGGAATTAACACTAGTGTACTGGAGTTAACACTGTAGTGTACTGGAGTTAACACTGTAGTGTACTATAGTTAACATAAAATGTACAACAGTTAACACTGAAGTGTACTGAAATTAACACTAGTGTACTGGAGTTAACATCGTAGTGTACTGGAGTTAATATTGTAGTGTACTGGGGTTAATACTGTAGTGTACGGTAGTTAATACTGTAGTATAGTGGAGTTAATATTGTAGTGTACTGGGGTTAATACTATAGTGTACTGGAATTAACACTAGTGTACTGGAGTTAACACTGTAGTATAGTGGAGTTAATATTGTAGTGTATGTAGTTAACACTGTAGTGTACCGTAGTTAACACTGTAGTGTACTGGAGTTAACACTGTAGTGTACTGGAGTTAACACTGTGGTGTACTGGGGTTAATACTGTAGTGTTCTGGGGTTAACACTGTAGTGTACTGGAGTTAACGCTGTAGTGTAGTGGAGTTGATATTGTAGTGCACTGGAGTTAACATCAAATGTACAAGAGTTAACACTGTAGTGTTCTGGGGTTAACACAGTAGTGTACTGGAGTTAACACTGTAGTATAGTGGAGTTAATATTGTAGTGTACTGGAGTTAACACTGTAGTGTACTGGAGTTAACATTGTAGTATAGTGGAGTTAACACTGTAGTATAGTGGAGTTGATATTGTAGTGTACTGGAATTAACACTAGTGTACTGGAGTTCACACTGTAGTGTACTGGAGTTAACACTGTAGTGTACCGGAGTTAACACTGTAGTGTACCGGAGTTAACACTGTGGTGTACTGGAGTTAACACTGTAGTGTACCGGAGTTAACACTGTAGTGTACTGGAGTTAACACGGTAGTGTACCGGAGTTAACACTGTAGTGTACTGGAGTTAACACTGTAGTGTACTGGAGTTAACACTGTAGTGTATTGGAGTTACCACTGTAGTGTACTGGAGTCAACACTGTAGTGTACTGGAGTCAACACTGTAGTGTACTGGAGTTAACACTGTAGTGTACTGGAGTTAACACTGTAGTGTACCGGAGTTAACACTGTAGTGTACTGGAGTTAACACTGTAGTGTACCGGAGTTAACACTGTAGTGTACTGGAGTTAACACTGTAGTATACTGGAGTTAACACTGTAGTGTACTGGAGTTAACACTGTAGTGTACTGGAGTTAATACTGTTGTGTACTGGAGTTAACACTGTAGTGTACTGGAGTTAACATCAAATGTACAAGAGTTAACACTGAAGTGTAGTGGAGTTAATATTGTAGTGTACTGGGGTTAATACTGTAGTGTACTGGAGTTAACACTGTAGTGTACCGGAGTTAACACTGTAGTGTACTGGAGTTAACACTGTAGTGTACTGGAGTTAACACTGTAGTGTACTGGAGTTAACACTGTAGTGTACCGGAGTTAAAACTGTAGTGTACTGGAGTTAACACTGTAGTGTACTGGAGTTAACACTGTAGTGTACCGGAGTTAACACTGTAGTGTACTGGAGTTAACACTGTAGTGTACTGGAGTTAACACTGTAGTGTACTGGAGTTAACACTGTAGTGTACTGGAGTTAATACTGTTGTGTACTGGAGTTAACACTGTAGTGTACTGGAGTTAACACTGTAGTGTACTGGAGTTAATACTGTTGTGTACCGGAGTTAACACTGTAGTGTACTGGAGTTAACACTGTAGTGTACTGGAGTTAATATTGTAGTGTACTGGAGTTAACACTGTAGTGTACTGGAGTTAATATTGTAGTGTACTGGAGTAAATATTGTAGTGTACTGTAGTTAATACTGTTGTGTACTGGAGTTAACACTGTAGTGTACTGGAGTTAACACTGTAGTGTACTGGAGTTAACACTGTAGTGTACTGGAGTTAATACTGTTGTGTACTGGAGTTAACACTGTAGTGTACTGGAGTTAACATCAAATGTACAAGAGTTAACACTGAAGTGTAGTGGAGTTAATATTGTAGTGTACTGGAGTTAACACTGTAGTGCACTGGAGGTAACATCGTATTGTACTGGGGTTAACACTGTAGTGTACTATAGTTAACATCGAAATGTACAAGAGGCAACACTGTAGTATAGTGGAGTAAATATTGTAGTGTACCGGAGTTAACACTGTAGTGTACTGGAGTTAACACTGTAGTGTACTAGAGTTAACACTGTAGTGTACTGGAGTTAACACTGTAGTGTACCGGAGTTAACACTGTAGTGTTCTGGAGTTAACACTGTAGTGTACCGGAGTTAACACTGTAGTGTACTGGAGTTAACACTGTAGTGTACTAGAGTTAACATCAAATGTACAAGAGTTAACACTGTAGTGTACTGGAGTTAACATCGTAGTATACTGGGGTTAACACTGTAGTGTACTATAGTTAACATCGAAATGTACAAGAGGCAACACTGTAGTATAGTGGAGTAAAAATGTAGTGTACCGGAGTTAACACTGTAGTGTACTGGAGTTAACACTGTAGTGTACTGGAGTTAACACTGTAGTGTACTGGAGTTAACACGGTAGTGTACTGGAGTTAACACTGTACTGTACTGGAGTTAACACTGTAGTGTACTGGAGTTAACACTAGTGTACTGGAGTTAACACTGTAGTGTTCTGGAATTAACACTAGTGTACTGGAGTTAACACTGTAGTGTACTGGAGTTAACACTGTAGTGTACTGGAATTAACACTAGTGTACTGGAGTTAACACTGTAGTGTACTATAGTTAACATCAAATGTACAACAGTTAACACTGGAGTGTAATGGAATTAACACTAGTGTACTGGAGTTAACATCGTAGTGTACTGGAGTTAATATTGTAGTGTACTGGGGTTAATACTGTAGTGTACTGGAGTTAATACTGTTGTGTACTGGAGTTAACACTGTAGTGTACTGGAGTTAACACTGTAGTGTACTGGAGTTAATACTGTTGTGTACTGGAGTTAACACTGTAGTGTACTGGAGTTAACATCAAATGTACAAGAGTTAACACTGAAGTGTAGTGGAGTTAATATTGTAGTGTACTGGGGTTAATACTGTAGTGTACTGGAGTTAACACTGTTGTGTACTAGAGTTAACACTGTAGTGTACTGGAGTTAACACTGTAGTGTACCGGAGTTAACACTGTAGTGTACTGGAGTTAACACTGTAGTGTACCGGAGTTAACACTGTAGTGTACCGGAGTTAACACTGTAGTGTACCGGAGTTAACACTGTAGTGTACTTGAGTTAACACTGTAGTGTACCGGAGTTAACACTGTAGTGTACTGGAGTTAACACTGTAGTGTACTGGAGTTAACACTGTAGTGTACTGGAGTTAACACTGTAGTGTACTGGAGTTAACACTGTAGTGTATTGGAGTTACCACTGTAGTGTACTGGAGTCAACACTGTAGTGTACTGGAGTCAACACTGTAGTGTACTGGAGTTAACACTGTAGTGTACTGGAGTTAACACTGTAGTGTACCGGAGTTAACACTGTAGTGTACTGGAGTTAACACTGTAGTGTACCGGAGTTAACACTGTAGTGTACTGGAGTTAACACTGTAGTATACTGGAGTTAACACTGTAGTGTACTGGAGTTAACACTGTAGTGTACTGGAGTTAACACTGTAGTGTACCGGAGTTAACACTGTAGTGTACTGGAGTTAACACTGTAGTGTACTGGAGTTAACACTGTAGTGTACCGGAGTTAACACTGTAGTGTACTGGAGTTAACACTGTAGTGTACTGGAGTTAACACTGTAGTGTACCGGAGTTAACACTGTAGTGTACTGGAGTTAACACTGTAGTGTACTGGAGTTAACACTGTAGTGTACTGGAGTTAATACTGTTGTGTACTGGAGTTAACACTGTAGTGTACTGGAGTTAACACTGTAGTGTACTGGAGTTAACACTGTAGTGTACTGGAGTTAAAACTGTTGTGTACTGGAGTTAACACTGTAGTGTACTGGAGTTAACACTGTAGTGTACTGGAGTTAATATTGTAGTGTACTGGAGTTAACACTGTAGTGTACTGGAGTTAATATTGTAGTGTACTGGAGTAAATATTGTAGTGTACTGTAGTTAACATCAAATGTACAAGAGGCAACACTGTAGTATAGTGGAGTTAATACTGTAGTGTACTGGAGTTAATACTGTTGTGTACTGGAGTTAACACTGTAGTGTACTGGAGTTAACACTGTAGTGTACTAGAGTTAACATCAAATGTACAAGAGTTAACACTGAAGTGTAGTGGAGTTAATATTGTAGTGTACTGGGGTTAACACTGTAGTGTACTGGAGTTAACATCAAATGTACAAGAGTTAACACTGGAGTGTAATGGAATTAACACTAGTGTACTGGAGTTAACATCGTAGTGTACTGTAGTTAACACTGTAGTGTACTGAAGTTAACACCGTAGTGTACTGGAGTTAACACTGTTATGTACTGTAGTTAACACTGTAGTGTACTGAAGTTAACACTGTAGTGTACTGGAGTTAACACTCTCGTGTACTGGGGTTAATACTGTAGTGTTCTGGGGTTAACACTGTAGTGTACTGGAGTTAACGCTGTAGTGTAGTGGAGTTGATATTGTAGTGCACTGGAGTTAACATCAAATGTACAAGAGTTAACACTGTAGTGTACTGGAGTTAACATCAAATGTACAAGAGTTAACACTGTAGTATAGTGGAGTTAACACTGTAGTGTACTGGAGTTAACACTGTAGTGTACTGGAGTTAACACTGTAGTGTACTTGAGTTAACACTGTAGTGTACTGTAGTTAACACTGTAGTGTACCGGAGTTAACACTCTAGTGTACTGGAGTTAACACTGTAGTGTACTGGAGTTAACACGGTAGTGTACTGGAGTTAACACGGTAGTGTACTGGAGTTAACACTGTAGTGTACTGGAGTTAACACTGTAGTGTACTGGAATTAACACTAGTGTACCGGAGTTAACACTGTAGTGTACTGGAGTTAACACTGTAGTGTACTATAGTTAACATCAAATGTACAACAGTTAACACTGGAATGTACTGGAGTTAACATCGTAGTGTACTGGAGTTAATATTGTAGTGTACTGGAGTTAACATCGTAGTTTACTGGGGTTAACACTGTAGTGTACTTGAGTTAACACTGTAGTGTACTGGAGTTAACACTGTAGTGTACTGGAGTTAACACTGTAGTGTACTTGAGTTAACACTGCAGTGTACTGGGGTTAACACTGTAGTGTACTGGAGTTTACATCGTAGTGTACTGGAGTTAACACTGTAGTGTACTGGAGTTAATACTGTTGTGTACTGGAGTTAACACTGTAGTGTACTGGGGTTAACACTGTAGTGTACTGGAGTTAACACTGTAGTGTACTGGAGTTAACATCTTAGTGTACTGGACTTAACTTCGTAGTGTACTGGGGTTAACACTGTAGTGT
The DNA here is from genome assembly GCF_902652985.1 of Pecten maximus. NCBI lineage: Eukaryota > Metazoa > Mollusca > Bivalvia > Pectinida > Pectinidae > Pecten > Pecten maximus. The sequence continues at coordinate 11,427 of NW_022979259.1, forward strand.
ACTGGGGTTAACATCGTAGTGTGTTGGAGCTAACACTGTAGTGTACTTGGGTTAACACTGTAGTGTACTGGAGTTAACACTGTAGTGTACTGGAGTTAACATCGTAGTGTGCTGGAGTTCACACTGTTCCTACCTGGAGAAGGAATGGACGCGATCTTACCATATACCAATCCAAAATTGAAAATAATCTGTTGATCGTTAGAAGTCCTCGTATATCAAGATGTACATCCTTCTTTTGACCATATTTAGCTACAAGTGTCGTAGTGTCTCCGTTTCCACTCATCTTATTTAGTTATATGTTTTCCTATATGGTTCCTGTTTTTCAACAGCATGGTCTTTCCTTCCTTCGTTGTAGTCTTATTTCCCTAGCAAATGAGGATTGTATGAGGTGATTCGTTTGGATAAAAAATATGTTTACAAAACTACGCAGGCCGTTTCAAGTACTAACGACGTGTGCGACACTGTTTCGAATTTTAATTTGGTGTGTAGCCAATGCCAAAGTATTCTTTTCACCATTTAGGTTACATATATTTGCAACTCGGACAATATTTTTGTTCATATATTCAGACCCAAGGACTATGCATGCATTCACAAATTTGTCGCTAGTCTTATCTGATCAAGATTTCTTTGTCAACCCCTCAAATATGAATTCTCTGTCATCCCTTAGGGTGTGATTTTTCTGTCAACTCCTAGTTTAGCACATAATATTATTTCACACGGTGGTATATACCCTCCCATGGTGTGATGGTGGCGTAAAACTTCAGGAAAATATTTTGTGTATATACCCTCCCATGGTGTGATGTTGGCGTAAAACTCCGGGAAAGTATTTTGTGTATATACCCTCCTATGGTGTGATGGTAGCGTAAAACTCCAGGAAAGTATTTTGTGTATATACCCTACCATGGTGTGATGGTGGCGTAAAGCTCCAGGAAAGTATTTTGTGTATATACCCTCCCATGGTGTGATGGTAGCGTAAAACTTCAGGAAAGTATTTTGTGTATATACCCTCCCATGGTGTGATGGTGGCGTAAAACTCCAGGAAAGTATTTTGTGTTTATACCCTCCCATGGTGTGATGATGGCGTAAAACTCCAGGAAAGTATTTTGTGTATATACCCTCCCATGGTGTGATGGTGGCGTAAAGCTCCAGGAAAGTATTTTGTGTATATACCCTCCCATGGTGTGATGGTGGCGTAAAGCTCCAGGAAAGTATTTTGTGTATATAACCTCCCATGGTGTGATGGTGGTGTAAAGCTCCAGGAAAGTATTTTGTGTATATACTCTCCTATGGTGTGATGGTAGCGTAAACTCCAGGAAAGTATTTTGTGTATATACCCTCCCATTGTGTGATGGTGGCGTAAAACTCCAGGAAAGTATTTTGTGTATATACCCTCCCATGGTGTGATGGTGGCGTAAAACTCCAGGAAAGTATTTTGTGTATATACTCTCCTATGGTGTGATGGTAGCGTAAAACTCCAGGAAAGTATTTTGTGTATATACCCTCCCATGGTGTGATGGTAGCGTAAAACTTCAGGAAAGTATTTTGTGTATATACCCTCCAATGGTGTGATGATGGCGTAAAACTCCAGGAAAGTATTTTGTGTATATACCCTCCCATTGTGTGATGGTGGCGTAAAACTCCAAGAAAGTATTTTGTGTATATACCCTCCCATGGTGTGATGATGGCGTAAAACTCCAGGAAAGTATTTTGTGTATATACCCTCCCATGGTGTGATGGTGGCGTAAAGCTCCAGGAAAGTATTTTGTGTATATACCCTCCCATGGTGTGATGGTGCCGTAAAGCTCCAGGAAAGTATTTTGTGAATATACACTCCCATGGTGTGATGGTGGCGTAAAACTCCAGGAAAGTATTTTGTGTATATACCCTCCCATGGTGTGATGGTGGCGTAAAACTCCAGGAAAGTATTTTGTGTATATACCCTCTCATGGTATGATGGTGGCGTAAAACTCCAGGAAAGTATTTTGTGTATATACCCTCCTATAGTGTGATGGTGGCGTAAAACTCCAGGAAAGTATTTGATGTATATACCCTCCCATGGTGTAACGGTGGCGTAAAGCTCCAGAAAAGTATTTTGTGTATATACCCTCCCATGGTGTAACGGTGGCGTAAAGCTCCAGGAAAGTATTTTGTGTATATACCCTCCCATGGTGTAACGGTGGCGTAAAGCTCCAGGAAAGTATTTTGTGTATATACCCTCCCATGGTGTAACGGTGGCGTAAAGCTCCAGGAAAGTATTTTGTGTATATACTCTCATATGGTGTGATGGTAGCGTAAACTCCAGGAAAGAATTTTGTGTATATACCTTCCCATGCTGTGATGGTGGCGTAAAGCTCCAGGAAAGTATTGTGTGTATATACCCTCCCATGGTGTGATGGTGGCGTAAAACTCCAGGAAAGTATTTAGTAAATATACCCTCCCGTGGTGTGATGGTGGCGTAAAGCTCCAGGAAAGTATTTTGTGTATATACCCTCCTATGATGTGATGGTAGCGTAAAACTCCAGGAAAGTATTTTGTGTATATACCCTCCCATGGTGTGATGGTGGCGTAAAACTCCAGGAAAGTATTTTGTGTATATACCCTCCTATGGTGTGATGGTAGCGTAAAACTCCAGGAGAGTATTTTGTGTATATACCCTCCCATGGTGTGATGATGGCGTAAAACTTCAGGAAAGTATTTTGTGTATATACTCTCCTATGGTGTGATGGTAGCGTAAACTCCAGGAAAGTATTTTGTGTATATACCCTCCCATGGTGTGATGATGGCGTAAAACTTCAGGAAAGTATTTTGTGTATATACTCTCCTATGGTGTGATGGTAGCGTAAACTCCAGGAAAGTATTTTGTGTATATACCCTCCCATGGTGTGATGATGGCGTAAAACTCCAGGAAAGTATTTTGTGTATATACTCTCATATGGTGTGATGGTAGCGTAAACTCCAGGAAAGAATTTTGTGTATATACCTTCCCATGGTGTGATGGTGGCGTAAAGCTCCAGGAAAGTATTTTGTGTATATACCCTCCCATGGTGTGATGGTAGCGTAAAACTTCAGGAAAGTATTTTGTGTATATACCCTCCCATGGTGTGATGATGGCGTAAAACTCCAGGAAAGTATTTTGTATATATACCCTCCCATGGTGTGATGGTGGCGTAAAACTCCAGGAAAGTATTTTGTGTATATACCCTCCTATAGTGTGATGGTGGCGTAAAACTCCAGGAAAGTATTTTATGTATATACCCTCCCATGGTGTAACGGTGGCGTAAAGCTCCAGAAAAGTATTTTGTGTATATACCCTCCCATGGTGTAACGGTGGCGTAAAGCTCCAGGAAAGTATTTTGTGTATATACCCTCCCATGGTGTAACGGTGGCGTAAAGCTCCAGGAAAGTATTTCGTGTATATACTCTCATATGGTGTGATGGTAGCGTAAACTCCAGGAAAGAATTTTGTGTATATACCTTCCCATGGTGTGATGGTGGCATAAAGCTCCAGGAAAGTATTGTGTCTATATACCCTCCCATGGTGTGATGGTGGCGTAAAACTCCAGGAAAGTATTTTGTAAATATACCCTCCCATGGTGTGATGGTGGCGTAAAGCTCCAGGAAAGTATTTTGTGTATATACCCTCCTATGATGTGATGGTAGCGTAAAACTCCAGGAAAGTATTTTGTGTATATACCCTCCCATGGTGTGATGGTGGCGTAAAGCTCCAGGAAAGTATTTTGTGTATATACCCTCCCATGGTGTGATGGTGGCGTAAAACTCCAGGAAAGTATTTTGTGTATATACCCTTACATGGTGTGATGGTGGCGTAAAACTCCAGGAAAATATTTTGTGTATATACCCTCCCATGGTGTGATGTTGGCGTAAAACTCCAGGAAAGTATTTTGTGTATATACCCTCCTATGGTGTGATGGTAGCGTAAAACTCCAGGAGAGTATTTTGTGTATATACCCTCCCATGGTGTGATGATGGCGTAAAACTTCAGGAAAGTATTTTGTGTATATACTCTCCTATGGTGTGATGGTAGCGTAAACTCCAGGAAAGTATTTTGTGTATATACCCTCCCATGGTGTGATGATGGCGTAAAACTTCAGGAAAGTATTTTGTGTATATACTCTCCTATGGTGTGATGGTAGCGTAAACTCCAGGAAAGTATTTTGTGTATATACCCTCCCATGGTGTGATGATGGCGTAAAACTCCAGGAAAGTATTTTGTGTATATACTCTCATATGGTGTGATGGTAGCGTAAACTCCAGGAAAGAATTTTGTGTATATACCTTCCCATGGTGTGATGGTGGCGTAAAGCTCCAGGAAAGTATTTTGTGTATATACCCTCCCATGGTGTGATGGTAGCGTAAAACTTCAGGAAAGTATTTTGTGTATATACCCTCCCATGGTGTGATGATGGCGTAAAACTCCAGGAAAGTATTTTATGTATATACCCTCCCATGGTGTAACGGTGGCGTAAAGCTCCAGAAAAGTATTTTGTGTATATACCCTCCCATGGTGTAACGGTGGCGTAAAGCTCCAGGAAAGTATTTTGTGTATATACCCTCCCATGGTGTAACGGTGGCGTAAAGCTCCAGGAAAGTATTTTGTGTATATACTCTCATATGGTGTGATGGTAGCGTAAACTCCAGGAAAGAATTTTGTGTATATACCTTCCCATGGTGTGATGGTGGCGTAAAGCTCCAGGAAAGTATTGTGTGTATATACCCTCCCATGGTGTGATGGTGGCGTAAAACTCCAGGAAAGTATTTTGTAAATATACCCTCCCATGGTGTGATGGTGGCGTAAAGCTCCAGGAAAGTATTTTGTGTATATACCCTCCTATGATGTGATGGTAGCGTAAAACTCCAGGAAAGTATTTTGTGTATATACCCTCCCATGGTGTGATGGTGGCGTAAAGCTCCAGGAAAGTATTTTGTGTATATACCCTCCCATGGTGTGATGGTGGCGTAAAACTCCAGGAAAGTATTTTGTGTATATACCCTTACATGGTGTGATGGTGGCGTAAAGCTCCAGGAAAGTATTTTGTGTATATACCCTCCCATGGTGTGATGGTAGCGTAAAACTTTAGGAAAGTATTTTGTGTATATACCCTCCCATGGTGTGATGATGGCGTAAAACTCCAGGAAAGTATTTTGTGTATATACCCTCCCATGGTGTGATGGTAGCGTAAAACTCCAGGAAAGTATTTTGTGTATATACCCTCCTATAGTGTGATGGTGGCGTAAAACTCCAGGAAAGTATTTTGTGTATATACCCTTCTATGGTGTGATGGTAGCGTGAAACTCCAGGGAAGTATTTTGTGTATATACCCTCCCATGGTGTGATGGTGGCGTAAAACTCCAGGAAAGTATTTTGTAAATATACCCTCCCATGGTGTGATGGTGGCGTAAAGTTCCAGGAAAGTATTTTGTGTATATACCCTCCCATGGTGTGATGGTGGCGTAAAGCTCCAGGAAAGTATTTTGTGTATATACCCTCCCATGGTGTGATGGTGGTGTAAAACTCCAGGAAAGTATTTTGTGTATATACCCTCCCATGGTGTGATGGTGGCGTGAAACTCCAGGAAAGTATTTTGTAAATATACCCTCCCATGGTGTGATGGTGGCGTAAAACTCCAGGAAAGTATTTTGTGTATATACCCTCCCATGGTGTTATGGTGGCGTAAAGCTACAGGAAAGTATTTTGTGTATATACCCTCCCATGGTGTGATGGTGGCGTTAAGCTCCAGGAAAGTATTTTGTGTATATACCCTCCCATGGTGTAACGGTGGCGTAAAGCTCCAGGAAAGTATTTTGTGTATATACCCTCCGATGGTGTGATGGTGGCGTAAAACTCCAGGAAAGTATTTTGTAAATATACCCTCCCAAGGTGTGATGGTGGCGTAAAGCTCCAGGAAAGTATTTTGTGTATATACCCTCCCATGGTGTGATGGTGGCGTAAAACTCCAGGAAAGTATTTTGTGTATATACCCTCCCATGGTGTGATGGTAGCGTAAAACTTCAGGAAAGTATTTTGTGTATATACCCTCCCATGGTGTGATGATGGCGTAAAACTCCAGGAAAGTATTTTGTGTATATACCCTCCCATGGTGTGATGGTGGCGTAAAACTCCAGGAAAGTATTTTGTGTATATACCCTCCCATGGTGTGATGATGGCGTAAAACTCCAGGAAAGTATTTTGTGTATATACTCTCCTATGGTGTGATGGTAGCGTAAACTCCAGGAAAGTATTTTGTGTATATACCCTCCCATTGTGTGATGGTGGCGTAAAGCTCCAGGAAAGTATTTTGTGTATATACCCTCCCATGGTGTGATGGTGACGTAAAACTCCAGGAAAGTATTTTGTGAATATACCCTCCCATGGTGTGATGGTGGCGTAAAACTCCAGGAAAGTATTTTGTGTATATAACCTCCCATGGTGTGATGGTGGCGTTAAACTCCAGGAAAGTATTTTGTGTATATACTCTCCTATGGTGTGATGGTAGCGTAAACTCCAGGAAAGTATTTTGTGTATATACCCTCCCATGGTGTGATGATGGCGTAAAACTCCAGGAAAGTATTTTGTGTATATACCCTCCCATTGTGTGATGGTAGCGTAAACTCCAGGAAAGTATTTTGTGTATATACCCTCCCATTGTGTGATGGTGGCGTAAAGCTCCAGGAAAGTATTTTGTGTATATACCCTCCCATGGTGTGATGGTGGCGTAAAACTCCAGGAAAGTATTTTGTGAATATACCCTCCCATGGTGTGATGGTGGCGTAAAACTCCAGGAAAGTATTTTGTGTATATAACCTCCCATGGTGTGATGGTGGCGTTAAACTCCAGGAAAGTATTTTGTGTATATACTCTCCTATGGTGTGATGGTAGCGTAAACTCCAGGAAAGTATTTTGTGTATATACCCTCCCATGGTGTGATGGTGGCGTAAAACTCCAGGAAAGTATTTTGTGAATATACCCTCCCATGGTGTGATGGTGGCGTAAAACTCCAGGAAAGTATTTTGTGTATATAACCTCCCATGGTGTGATGGTGGCTTTAAACTCCAGGAAAGTATTTTGTGTATATACCCTCCTATAGTGTGATGGTGGCGTAAAACTCCAGGAAAGTATTTTGTGTATATACCCTTCTATGGTGTGATGGTAGCGTGAAACTCCAGGGAAGTATTTTGTGTATATACCCTCCCATGGTGTGATCGTGGCGTAAAGCTACAGGAAAGTATTTTGTGTATATACCCTCCCATGGTGTGATGGTGGCGTAAAGCTCCAGGAAAGTATTTTGTGTATATACCCTCCCATGGTGTGATCGTGGCGTAAAGCTACAGGAAAGTATTTTGTGTATATACCCTCCCATGGTGTGATGGTGGCGTAAAGCTCCAGGAAAGTATTTTGTGTATATACCCTCCCATGGTGTGATGGTGGCGTAAAACTCCAGGAAAGTATTTTGTGTATATACCCTCCCATGGTGTTATGGTGGCGTAAAGCTCCAGGAAAGTATTTTGTGTATATACCCTCCCATGGTGTGATGGTGGCGTAAAACTCCAGGAAAGTATTTTGTGTATATACCCTCCCATGGTGTGATGTTGGCGTAAAACTCCAGGAAAGTATTTTGTGTATATACCCTCCCATGGTGTGATGGTGGCGTAAAACTCCAGGAAAGTATTTTGTGTATATACCCTCCCATGGTGTTATGGTGGCGTAAAGCTCCAGGAAAGTATTTTGTGTATATACCCTCCCATGGTGTGATGGTGGCGTAAAACTCCAGGAAAGTATTTTGTGTATATACCATCCCATGGTGTGATGGTGGCGTAAAACTTCAGGAACGTATTTTGTGTATATACCCTCCCATGGTGTGATGGTGGCGTAAAACTCCAGGAAAGTATTTTGTGTATATACCCTCCTATGGTGTGATGGTGGCGTAAAACTCCAGGAAAGTATTTTGTGTATATACCCTCCCATGGTGTGATGGTGGCGTAAAACTCCAGGAAAGTATTTTGTGTATATACCCTCCTATAGTGTGATGTTGGCGTAAAACTCCAGGAAAGTATTTTGTGTATATACCCTCCCATGATGTGATGGTGGCGTTAAATGTCAGGAAAGTATTTTGTGTATATACCCTCCCATGGTGTGATGGTGGCGTAAAACTTCAGGAACGTATTTTGTGTATATACCCTCCCATTGTGTGATCGTGGCGTAAAGCTACAGGAAAGTATTTTGTGTATATACCCTCCTATGGTGTGATGGTGGCGTAAAACTCCAGGAAAGTATTTTGTGTATATACCCTCCCATGGTGTGATGGTGGCGTAAAACTCCAGGAAAGTATTTTGTGTATATACCCTCCTATAGTGTGATGTTGGCGTAAAACTTCAGGAACGTATTTTGTGTATATACCCTCCCATGGTGTGATGGTGGCGTAAAACTCCAGGAAAGTATTTTGTGTATATACCCTCCTATGGTGTGATGGTGGCGTAAAACTCCAGGAAAGTATTTTGTGTATATACCCTCCCATGGTGTGATGGTGGCGTAAAACTCCAGGAAAGTATTTTGTGTATATACCCTCCTATAGTGTGATGTTGGCGTAAAACTCCAGGAAAGTATTTTGTGTATATACCCTCCCATGATGTGATGGTGGCGTTAAATGTCAGGAAAGTATTTTGTGTATATACCCTCCCATGGTGTGATGGTGGCGTAAAACTTCAGGAACGTATTTTGTGTATATACCCTCCCATTGTGTGATCGTGGCGTAAAGCTACAGGAAAGTATTTTGTGTATATACCCTCCCATGGTGTGATGGTGGCGTAAAACTCCAGGAAAGTATTTTGTGTATATACCCTCCCATGGTGTTATGGTGGCGTAAAGCTCCAGGAAAGTATTTTGTGTATATACTCTCCCATGGTGTGATGGTGGCGTAAAACTCCAGGAAAGTATTTTGTGTATATACCCTCCTATAGTGTGATGGTGGCGTAAAACTCCAGGAGAGTATTTTGTGTATATACCCTTCTATGGTGTGATGGTAGCGTGAAACTCCAGGGAAGTATTTTGTGTATATACCCTCCCATGGTGTGATCGTGGCGTAAAGCTACAGGAAAGTATTTTGTGTATATACCCTCCCATGGTGTGATGGTGGCGTTAAGCTCCAGGAAAGTATTTTGTGTATATACCCTCCCATGGTGTGATGGTGACGTAAAACTCCAGGAAAGTATTTTGTAAATATACCCTCCCATGGTGTGATGGTGGCGTAAAGCTCCAGGAAAGTATTTTGTGTATATACCCTCCCATGGTGTGATGGTGGCGTAAAACTCCAGGAAAGTATTTTGTGTATATACCCTCCCATGGTGTTATGGTGGCGTAAAGCTCCAGGAAAGTATTTTGTGTATATACCCTCCCATGGTGTGATGGTGGCGTAAAACTCCAGGAAAGTATTTTGTGTATATACCCTCCCATGGTGTGATGTTGGCGTAAAACTCCAGGAAAGTATTTTGTGTATATACCCTCCCATGGTGTGATGGTGGCGTAAAACTCCAGGAAAGTATTTTGTGTATATACCCTCCCATGCTGTTATGGTGGCGTAAAGCTCCAGGAAAGTATTTTGTGTATATACCCTCCCATGGTGTGATGGTGGCGTAAAACTCCAGGAAAGTATTTTGTGTATATACCCTCCCATGGTGTGATGGTGGCGTAAAACTTCAGGAACGTATTTTGTGTATATACCCTCCCATGGTGTGATGGTGGCGTAAAACTCCAGGAAAGTATTTTGTGTATATACCCTCCTATGGTGTGATGGTGGCGTAAAACTCCAGGAAAGTATTTTGTGTATATACCCTCCCATGGTGTGATGGTGGCGTAAAACTCCAGGAAAGTATTTTGTGTATATACCCTCCTATAGTGTGATGTTGGCGTAAAACTCCAGGAAAGTATTTTGTGTATATACCCTCCCATGATGTGATGGTGGCGTTAAATGTCAGGAAAGTATTTTGTGTACACACCCTCCTATGATGTGATCAGCGCTCCTTTATAACTCAACAGACTACCTGTGTTTTGTCATTGTTCGAATTACATAACATACCCTTATGGTAGCGTGATTATATTTTTTAGATGCTGATTCAGCGTATTCTCGGGATTAATATTGCATCTGGTGTTTTTAAAATGTTTAATAGCTGAAATCGTACACTTGAATTCATGGCAGGTAAATTATACGTTAATTTTGTATCGCTATCTGATGAATCAGACTCTTACCTCCTGGGCCCAGTTGTTCAAAAGGTGATCAGGCTAATCACATTTTAACAACATTTTTCAAATCCTGATATGATAATTTCTGGTTGAACTAACTTGACAAAACTTAAGAAAATTCTGAAATTCTTAATTCTCTTCAAACTGGCATAATTTAAAGACGATATACTCACAGGTTTTGCAACAAATGAGAAATGAAATTTTCACTAATCAAGTGATTAAGCTAATCACCTTTTGAACAACTGGGCCCTGATGTTTGGTGTTCAGCGCTAATATTCCAGTTATATCAGGACTCGGATATCCTCGTATTCCTGGACTATACATCCCCTGTATAACTGGTTTGTAAACGTGAAGTAACAATTCTATCAAATAGTATTGATACTCGTCCAAATGTGGTAAATAATGTTCTGGAATCATCTGAAAAAAAAAGAAAGAAAAGAAAGAAAAAGTTGGCTCTATCGGCCTGTAAAAATCAAGTGTCACTTTTCAGAGTGTCATTGTAGTAGTTGGTGACTACCTCATTGAATAATATACGGGATGCCCATTGCAAATAGGGTAGGTACGCCCGCCCAGTGACACAACCATGCAGCACAGTCCGGCTCATTTCTCATCTTTCCGAGACATACAGGTCGACACAGGTAGAGAGCGTCGACCCACGCACCATCACCGACTGTGATGTCGAGGCCCTTTAAAAAAATGTTTTGTTCGCTCCCGGTATTTTTCCTTCTTTGTCTTAGTAAATTAAACACGGATGTTTTAAAAACTGTTGTACCGAATTGTGTGTCGAATGTATTTTGCGGTTTGTTCCTTCTAGATATATACTAAAAAAAATTTTTTTTTTTAACATAATGGCGTCACGTTGTCTCGGGTAAAAATCCTGGCTTTGGTCCAATAAAAAAATAGAAAAATGTAAGCGATAAATACTGCACCAACACGAATTAATGTTTAATGTAAAATGCCATCGCCACCCAGCAAATTTAAAAAATGTGAGTCTTTTTCTACAAGCTCATTATTTTGTGTATGACTGTGTATTCGGGTGTTTTCAATTCAATTGTTTGTCTCACATTTTTACGGAATTCGTTTTTATTCTGTGAATGTGAACTTATCTTTATTGCATCAAAATTTTGAAACTGGTCATTTATGTCATTTGATTTTTTCGTACATAAAAAATACGTTTAAATCGAACCACAGGATAAGTCGAATATTTTTCTCGGTCCCGTCGACTTCGACTTATCCGAGTTTTACTGGTTTTTTTGTAATGAAATATTACTTAAAAAAAGTAATGATGTGATAAAAACGTCTTTCTCTCTCAGAATTTTTGTGTGTATAAGCAAATAATCATTGAAAGAACAATCAAAATTCCCTTTAATGCAATAATAAAAACTGAGAAATATATTTTAAATTATAAGATTATATATCAAATTGCAGGTCTTTTGCACCTTCTCATTCAGACAGTGGACGGCGCAAACGTACAGGTAACCATTCGACCGTAAGAAGATATGTCGATACATATACCTATGGCACATTCCCCGAACACCAACTCTGGTGAAGACAAAGGGAGGTGTTATAGTAGTAAGTTCTTTGAAGTTTAGTTATAGCCTGTTTCAATATGTAAAACCAACTCAGGTAAAAAAAAAAAGAGTCAACTCAGGTAAATAAATCAGATATATAGTTTTCTAATACAAAGCACTATCATATAGATGATTTTACTAGTAATAAAAATGAAATGACAATATGCATATATATAATATATAAATAAAAAAATCAAATTTCCGAAGTACTATGCCTAACTATATATTTTATTATCAATAGTAACAATATCAGATTACAATATATATATAAAAACAAATAAAAATCAGAAGCTGTTTCCTAAATTCAAAGCACTAAATATATATATATTACTATTTATAATGACAAAATTAGATTAAAATATACATAAATATGTTAACATGTAAACTAAAAAAAAAAAAAAAAAAACAACAACAACTAAGTAGTATATCTCGAGCACAATCTGGTTTTAGAAAAAGATACTCAACCACTGAAAATATTTTCATACTACATGTTCTTATCTATCTATTTCTCTAAAAATAAAAAAAACTATACTGTTCATTTATTGATTTTTAAAAGCGTTTGATACGGTGTGGCGTATCGGATTATGGAGAAAAATGCAGACCTCTTCCCTCACGGGTGAAATTTTCAAAGTTATCAATGATTTATATAATAACACTAAATAATGTGTTCGAAACGGAAGTGAGACATCTGATTTGTTCATGTGTAACGTGGGTTTAAAACAAGACGAAAATTTGTCACCATTTTTTTCCTATATACCTTAACGATTTAGAAGATTATCTTCAACAAAATAATGGTTCTTGTTTGCAAGAAATTGATAGTTTATGTGAACATACTCTTGGTGTATATGTTGGATTATTTGTTATTTTATATACAGATGATACCCAGAGACCTATATACTAGTATATAGGTCTCTGTGATACCGTATTGATGTCCGAATCTCCTGAAGGGCTACAAAGTGCAAGAAAATCAAGTAGCAGACTTTAAATGGCTTAGCTATATAAAACAAATACTTAATGATACTGGTTTTAACAACATTTGGATATACCAAACCCCTTGCACATTAAATAAAACTGTTTTTAAAACACTGCTTAAAAGACGTTTATGTGACCAATTCATTCAAAACTGGTTTTCTACTATCCAATCATCGTCTCGTGGACAATTTTACTCTATCTTTAAAAAACAGTTTAACATTGAGTCTTATCTAATTAAGCTTAATTCCCAAGAGCGCATTATTATCAGCAAATTTAGAATGTCAAATTTAAAGTTACCTGTTGAAACTGGTAAATGAATTGGTATACCATGTAATGATCGTAATTGCTTATTATGTCATAACGGTATTGGTGATGAATACCACTATTTATTTCAATGCAATGATATTTTAGTGACAGAGTTTAGACACAGATACATTCCAAATTATTACTATATAAATCCAAGTTTAACTAAAATGGAAGGTATGTTTGAAATATGTAACAAGTCATTATTATCTAGAGTGAGTCATTTCCTGAAAATTGTAGAAAAACTTTGTATTTCAAGTAGATAATAGATAAGTATATTATTTCATATGTTGTATTGTAGTTATAATATTTATAGTGAGATAACATTGTTTATAACTACGTTAGTAATTACCCTGTAAGCCATGTACATTGTTTTGTCATATTGACCTCTTGTTACACACTTTGTGAATAGTGAATAAAATCTTTAAATCTTGAATCAGGTGAGTTGATTTACCTGTGTTCTGATTTACCTGTGTGCTTACACTGAGAACATTTCTGTAACAGACTATAACTCCCTATCAACACACTTTAATCCCTATGTAAACACCCCACCCTAACCAGAGTTGGTGTTCGGGGAAGACCCCATACCTATCCTGTAAGCCGCCAGGTGAGCAGTTGCATACGGTAAGGGCATGTCATTACAATATATTATGCCACTTGCTTCCTTCACATATCATCATTTTTTTAAAGCTGATTTTAATTCATTTCCCAATAGTAATTGTTAATAGAAACTGCAAATTCTATATGACTCGCTCTTAATATAGCCCACTCCATGTCAGTCTACAAAAGCATAACAGACGCCATTTTGTTTCCGCAATCACGGTTTTCGGCATAACTGACACCCACTCGCAAGAAGCATTTGAATTTTACACGGTATATGAAATGCATGTGCTCATCTTTGAGTAACATTGTATAACTCAATGGTTGGCTTGTTTTCCATACATGTTTTGCATCGCCAGGGGAATTATCTTTGCATGTGATCAAATGTAGTAAGCACTATCGATTTATTGACATTTTATTCAAATTCATATCTTATTTAATAAAAGCGACATTTTGCACTCTGATACGCTCATATTACGTATAAACTGTTTATTTTTTTTTGTAATTTTTTATTTTTTTTCTCAAGTTTATAACAATGCACATATATATATATATATCATAGATAAACAATTTAACTTTCACACATTTTCATTCACCCGTGAGTCTTTATTCATAATTAATTTCAGAATTGATTGTCGAATTGACCTAGTTTTAATTAAATTAAAGCACATATATGAGCATTGTTTGGAAGGGATAGAGAGAGGGTCCTAGACGTTTGAGATGAGAGAGAGAGAGAGAGAGAGAGAGAGAGAGAGAGAGAGAGATTATGTGGGGGGTGGGGTGGGGGTGGGGGTTGAGATTGGGAATGGGAAATAGGAATTCTAAAGTTGTGCCAACAAGTTCAAGGGAGTAAACAATATATGCATTTAAAAGTAAAGTTTTCAAAAATACCTTAAGCTATGTTGTTTTATTCTGTCAAAAACTGACAATAGGGTTTAAGAATTAATTAAATTTTCCCATTTTTTCCATTCAATATTAAATTTTGATAAAAATAATTCACCTTTATTAACCGCAATATATTTCTGAGTGTTATATGTATCTTTGATAACATTATTAAGTGCTGTTATTGACAATGATGTCTGTAAACATCTCACTTGGTAAATATAATGTTTTATAATTAAAATTATGGTATTATCTATTCTACTATAGATACTATTTCGACTAAATAAACCAAAAATGAAGGTTTCCTTACTATAACCAAATGGGATAAACAATGCATCAAGAAGGAACTCAAAATCTTGCAAAAATTCTTGTACGTTCTCACATTCCCATAGTGTATGAATAATTGTCTCTGTCTCAGACTTACATTGAACACAAATAACACTATCTGTAAGAGCAACTTTAAATAGATAAGAGTTTGTTGCTAGAATGTGTTGGTTTATTCGGTATTGTAACCATAGTAATTTAGAATTTTTAGTGACAGTAAAAGGTATCATATATATCATTTTCCATGTGTCCTCATCAAAATCAAAATTCATTCCATTTGGTTTTCCCTGTGGATTTGGTACTATTATGGCATAACAAATTGTAAATATCTTGAGTTCCTCTCCTATGCTTCATGAATACTTCTAAATTTAGGGGTATATATGGATAACTGATCAAAGTATTTAAAGTGTCATCAATGGACATATACATGTAGTTTTTGATAGTGTTAACAATACCTTGATATGTGAGAAAGTTAGTGTTTACATCAAATTTTTGTGAAAATTCTACAAAATTACAAAAAGTATTAGAGTTATCTTTTAATAAGTCATTTATAATAATAACACCATTTTCAAACCAATTCTTATAGAAAACACACTTGTTACCTATTTTAAAACATTTATTATACCAGATAGGCATTTTCAGTATATTTTTTTTCTCTCCTATAGAAGCTTCTTTATCTGTTAATTTTCTCCATGACTGGAAAACATCTTTCCAAAAAAGGTTTTTACATTTGTCATGAATAATTGATAAATATTCTGAACCACAATTAAATAACATTTTTTTATTAGCATATTTTTCGAATAACACTTGCCATTTACCCCCTGATGTGAACAACCTACCTATCCAGGTAAGTTTCAAGAACTGTTTATTATATAACCCCTTCGATGCTCATTCATTCGTCAGTCATTTGTATGCCCATATCGATGGAATGATAGCGTTTGATTTCGTCATGTTTGTTTTGTAAAGGTGTAATGGTTTTTGCACGCTGCGTACAAATTGTGAAGACAGATAATATTCAACATTTTGTTGTTGCACAACACAGTGGCTGGTATCTTTTTACAGCTATATTCTGAGTTGTTTACATTGCTAATAGATTCATGCAATCCTCTAAACTGTTTGGTGGAAACATAAAGATTAAGTTATATCGCTTGAAGTAAAATGCTACCTGTGAACATACATCTTAAAACAGCGTTTACAAAGAGAATCGGCATATTTTGAAGCTCTTTATTGGATACTTCCAAATATTACAATAAAAATAATTTTAAAAAAAAAACAGAAAAATATAAAAAACAGTTCTATAGAAGAATACACGAGTTCAAACCAAACTGGAGAATGTGCACATTGTATTTATGTATTAAGAGAAAGACATTTTGTATATAAAAAAAAATGTATATATTCTTGTTAAGTTGTTTTATAAGTCTGAACCTCATAATGATGCAATAAATAAAATACCAGCAACATGGTGGCGAAAAAGGCAAAAGCACCCTAAACAGTGATATTTTAGACATTTACTCTTACATATTAGAGCAACGACGATCGAATTATCTGTGATTCTTGAAATTATGTCCTATCCTATATAGAGGGCAGCACTAGAACACGTGTTGTGAAGGATGATCGAATACGATATTATATATTATATACGAGTATAATGTGCCGACGCGGGCAAGTGTAGTCTACGACCACGCTAGCACGGTTACGTAAATATGTCCGTATACAAGATTGACCAGCTGTAGACTATGCCGATGGCTCACACTGCCGAACATCGCCTTCGGGACGACTGACATACACGCCTCGCTTAGAGAAACCAGCTCGTCATGTACAGTCACAACACTCCTCCCGGTTTTAATATTAGAATGTGCTCTTAGCAGAAAAGTTACAAATGAACTTGAAACTAGCTATAGACGATCAGCTCAACCGTCGACCTCACGGCAGGGCAACAAAAGAAACAAAGATCCATCTTCCGCAGAAAGGACAAACTTTTGGCTCTAGTCTCTGAACGACGGACTACGCTCGCACCAAGTTAGCAAAATATGGGCCAATGCAGTTCTCTAAACCACTCTTTTCAATTAAAAGCTGTTAAGCCAGTGGTTGAAACGAGCCATCCCTAAAAGCGCTATCACATTCACCATCATCCCCCAGCGCTAAAGGAGCGACTACAACCCCCTGACAGATATCATCACTGATCTTCTATCTCGGCTATGATGTCCGCAAGTTCATCCTCATTGACGTCATCAATAAGCAAATGACGTCACATCACTGGGTCCCGGCCGTCACCCGTTCACCTTATTTGCATATGCGAAATAGAGGTTCCCCAACGAGTGGAGATTGTTTATCATTTTTATCCAACTCGAGTTAGTTAATTTTCTAATTTTGAAAAGACACGAGCTTTAACGAGTGTCTTTTCAAAAATTAGAAAATTAACTAACGAGAGTTGGATAAAAATGATAAACAATCGTCACGAGTAGGGGAACTTGTTTATCCCATAACTTCTTTACTTACAAATGTAAGCATGTCAAGTTCAAATTCTCCCAACGTAGCAACTAAATTCCGTGAACCAAATCACTACGGGACAAAATATAGTTTGTTATGAACGAAAGCTTATCATCTATTTTAGATGCACGACTCTTATCTTCTGTACTATATTTGTAAATTATATTATTTTACAAAACGAAATATAAGTTTGAAAGTCCTTGTATCTGTGTAATTTATTAATAGGTAACTTGTTTAAATAACTCTGCTCGAAATATTCGAAGACGACACCGTCATCGATATCGCGAAGTCGAACGTCATCGCTGAATATTAGACTAATCATGTCAGATTCAATTATCGGTCCTTTCCTGGATTTCGTAGGTATGCTATTACTGGTTATTGTGATGTTAAATGTTCATTCTGAGATTTATTCATTCAAGACATCGTGCATTTCAACAAATATTTCGGAAACCGAGCTTGAGTGTTGAGCAAGCCTAACAGTTAGGCCCTATGTAGTTTACGTTTGTCAGTGTGTTTACACGAAATCTCGTCAGTTTACTGACATGAGACAAATGTTTGAAGATGATTTTTAAATTTTTGTGTTTGGGATAAATATATTCGTAATAAAGGTAAGTGGAATGATAAGAAAACTTGTGTTTTTTCGTTGATTTTTTTTCTGTTCCGTACCGAATGACATCCAACTAAAAGGGAAGCTGCCAAACAGTTACGTTAGATGGTGCGACCGTTTCATTCAAATGACTACGATTTAGAGACAGCGATATAACCATTTTGTATTACATTTGTTCATTGTTTTGATAATTGCATTCATTGCTATCAGGATCCGCTGCATATCTAGAATCAAGGGGGGGGGGGGGGGGGGGGGGTCAGTTTTAATTCGCTACTTGTAGGCCTATAACCGATGCAATATCTCGCCTCCGTTGTCTATTTTACCATCATCAAATTATATTTCGTACGACTCAAACCCCAGATTAATCGACATTTCCATGAGGACACCCGGGGACCCCTCTCATCCAGTTTAATATGCTAATGTTGAGCACCAAAATATCCACAAAACGTGTCCATGCTGATCTTTTGAAGACAGACGGCAAAAAAGAGAGAAGATAAGTGAGAGTAGTAAAAATAGTCCGTGGTCAAAGGCCAGAGGTTAGCCAATCAGATTCGTTGGAGGTCACAAAT
>NW_022979260.1:0-44733 GCF_902652985.1 Pecten maximus
GGTTTAGGGGTTAGCACCCCGAGCGACTTACTGAAAAGGATATTCCAAACATGGCATTTAGTAATGTTGACTTTCCTGAACTTTGAAGACCTAGGATTGACAGTGTCAGGATTTTTTTATCGGTCAATGAACTATTTAGTTCAGAAAAAACTTGCTTTATCCATACAATAGGTACGTTAGCAACATCGCCATCCATCAACTCAAAAGGAAAGCCTAGCATTATGGATCTGGCAACTGCTTCTGCTGGTTTCATTTTAAGTTTAGCATTCTGAATACTTTTGCTAGCTTCATAAATCTGACCTACTTCTCGAAAAAAATGCTCAATCCCAACAGATGCATCACTCATATGTTTTTCTGCCCTTTCAACCTCTGTTTTGTCTATATGACTTGGCTGGAAATCTAGCCATGCCTTTTCATAATCCTGTCTGTAGATAGGTATTTCTTTTCTAAACTTTTCATTGAGGTGGTCTTTCAAAGTTTCCAGAAAAAAGTACAATTCTCCATCATAAAATCTACCCAAACTTTCCATAAATGATTTACTTGCAGCATTCGAATTCAATAAACTATTGTATGCTTTCCATTGTTCGACCCTAAGTTTTCTCATTTCGTCCTCAATTTTACTCATTGCTTTTAGTGACAAATGACTGACCTTTCTATGCTCTTTTGATTTATAAGTGTATCTTTCCCAAAGATCTTTTTGAAGTGGCAGGAATTTATTTCCTATCTGATGAAGATGTTTATCTTTGATGGTAACAAATAGTTTATCTGCTTGTATCCTTCCAGCAACACAGTTTTGGCGTTCTTCATCAATAATGATATCTATCGATCGCGCCTTTTCACATATTTGCTTGATCGTGATGGTGTCATTTTTAATCTTTGAAAGTATATTTTCAAGAACTGGTACGACCAGTTCTCTAATTTCTAATAAACTACTGCCTTCCGGTAGACAAACAAAATATACGCTAAAATGTTTTGAAAGATTTGATGCATATTTTCGGGTGAATTCATTGGTCAGATCATCGCCTATTACCAGACATATAACATGGAGCAAAGTATTACTGAGTTGATGAGGAACTTCGCTTTTTTCCAAGTTTTCTTTATCTGTTACTATAACCATGACATTTGAGACGGTATCTAGAAACTGCATTTGCTTCTCATGTAATGCGGAATCGCCTCGAAGATTTAAAATCTGTGTTACTCTGCTGAAGATACCGCGATGTCTTGGTGACGGTAAAAACCAGGCGCTCTCAATAAGTCCTTTACTCGTAACTTTCTCGCTCGATGCCAATTTACATCCATACCCGAAGAAAGTGTTATTAACCTCATTGTTTAAGAACCCGTTTGCTATTACAGATTTTGATATTTTTGGACGTCCTAACCTTACAAAAGAGACGATATGTTGTTTGCAGTTCACAACACTTGTTTCTACCTTCCCATCTTTAACTATTATTGCATGAAGTGGCCACATGAAGAAGGTTAGTTCTTTTTTATTTTGCTTCACAGGATATACCAAAGGTATAGCCATACGACACATGAACAGCTTAGAACATACAGTCCGTTGTAACGATTGATGAAGACAAGTAAATACTGTAATAAATACGTCAACGGGATTATATTTATGGACATCGGATCGAAAATTCGAAGCGGTGAAACAATCTCCAGATTTTAAAGCTAGATTGGTTTCCTTTGAACGTTGACTATCATAATAAGCATACAAAACATTCTCCCAACTTTCAAAATCTAACATAATTAGCTTACGAATCAGCAAAGTGTGAATATCTGCAAGAGTTGTCGCGGTATCCTTTTCTTCTTTTGAGATTTTCATCACATCGTCAAATGTCAGCTTATTAGGAAAATATGTTTGAAGTCCCAGCGCTGATAACATTTCCCACTGATCTATAAAATAATAATGTATACCAGTTTATTAAGATACTGATAGAAGAACACATCAGTTGTAGAATTTGAATACATTTTCATGTTATGGCGCTTGATGAAAAGAAAAAAATAACCGCGAGACGGTTTATGATAAGAGTACACTCTGGTTGTTAAAGTCATTTGAAGGATCAAAATGACATAACCATCTGGTTTCGTCGTTCATCGTGCACCGAGCGCCGTGTGTGAACTTCTACTTTCAAATCGCTACTTAACAATATCGCTATAACGGAATTCAACTAAATATGATCTGAATCATCATCGGGGAGAGAACAATAATAATTGATACAAATGAGGCCGGTCCGACCCCGAGAACAGAGGGATGGGTCCAAAAAGTGGAAATTGGCTGCAATTATCCTTTACAACGCCACTTCTCCTTAATGCCTTAACGAACAACAATCAAATTTGGTCTGAAACATCATTGTGAGAAAACAGTCATCATTAAAAAGAATGGGACTTGTCCGACCCCTGAAAACAAAGGAGCGTGCCCTACACGGGGAACTTAATTGAAGTTTTGCTTTAAACTATTAATCATCCTTAATTCTTCGACAGATAACGACCAAATTCATTCAGAAACATCATGGAGAAAAGCTATCATGATTTATATAAATGAGGCTGCTCCGACCCCTGACTACAGAAGGGCGAGGCCCCAAAGGGGATCATTGATGAACGATTACTTTGAAGCTGATCTACTCCATTATGCCTTGATATAAGCCAATCACGGGCTTTTCATTGATTAATTGTTTTATAAGTAATCACTGCGGTTGTTTTAGATTTAGAAATACTTTTGTGAAACATGCACGTTTGCGTCTCGGAATATGGTAATGTTATCGCTGGTATGATTAACGTTATCAGTGTGCAATATCCAATTATTTGGCAGACGTCTTCGAACAGATTCGAACTGTGACATAAAGATCTCGAGTAAACATCTCGATATGATTAGATAATAGATTCACAAGATAATAGGCATAACATAGCTGACTAATGTAACGCAATGGACTTGGTGACGGAATAATTTTATGTAATTTCTTATTGAATAATTATAATTAATAATTATAACTGAGTATTGAATAATTATATTTAATAATTATAACTGAAAAATACATGTACTTGAGAAAATGTGTCTTTATATATGTGTGTACATATAAATATTAGTGTATAGGCTGGCCAGCAAGGGTAAATATATTTAAATAAAAGAAAACAGATGGTGTAGCCCTGGGACAGGTAGTAAATTAGTATTAACAGATAGGTTAGAGAATTTAGGACAAATGTCCTGGCCGGCGTCCACGTGGACCAAGGTCATTTAATTAAAATTGAACTCACGTGTTGAAAAATGTGATAGTTTTGTAAGCATCCCTTTACAAGAAGCAGCAGCAGTACATAGAATTCAATGCGCACTTAGGACAGACATTTGATGACACCTCTGTGTTATACTTAGCACTCATTTTCGGACATGCTACTAATCTACAAATGTACAATATTTCTGTAAGGAACAAAGCTTCGCCATTTGACCAGCCTGTTTGGGAATGGTGTTTATTAACTTTATTTTCAAAAGAAGCTATCTAATTAGAAACTTAATTCTAAGAACCTTGATTTCGAACTTTTTGAATCATTAAATCCATGTAAACACCTGAAGTGCTACAATTGCTGAATTTTAGCCCTATCCTTCCGGGCCCTGTGTGTCAGACCAAATATTTGTACAATCTGGAATCAGTTACATCTAAAATAAAAGTGATATATCATTGATATTGCTTAGATAGAGATAAAGGCAAATTTACGCATTCTGGAAATGCCCTTCTGGGTTTCTGGGTGGATGATCAACTTCTCCATTTGTACAATTTTCAATTTTAAACCCCAACCACCCAGGAATGCTACCAGTAAGAGATAAGTGATAGACATTTCTTAGTTCTTCTGGGTCAAGATCAGCCATACAGAATTAGTTCCCCATTAGATCCTATGATACTTAAGAACAAATCATTTCATTTCTACAGAAAGAGGATTATAAAGAGTTTGCCATATTTCCCCGCACCTTTAAGTCCCTTGGGGGCAGGCACATAATTTATGAATATTGGTTCCACTTCACTCAAGGTTCTCAAGACCAAATATATCTATACCAAATCATATCATTCTAACAAAAGAACGATTCAAAATATGTTATATTTACCAAATTGATCCTACTCTTCCTGCCACAGGGGGTCGCCATTCATACAGAATTGGTTCTCCTTTCCCCAAAGAATGCTTCTGACCAAATTTTAACAAAATCCATTCACTCATTCATGACTAGTAGCGATATAAAGGGATAACCTCTATTTTCCCTATGGGATCCCGCTGGGGGAACAAGAGTCGCCATTTATGCTAGATTTGTTCCCCTATTCCTTAAGATTGCTTCTAACCAAATTTGGTCTAAATCCATTCACTAGTAGCAATTTAAATGACTTAAATATTTCACTGCTGTGCGCTGCCTTACCGACCCAAGGGAAACAAAGTCATCATTTAAGTAAAACTTCTTCTACTTTCCCCAAGGATGCATCTGAAGAAATTTGTATCCATTTTGTTGTTCATGACAGGTATCGATTGAAAGTAATGGCCTCTATTTCACCCTATTGGGCCCCGCCTCCGCACCAGAAAGGACCAGAGTAATATTTTATGCAAACGTTGTTCCATTAAAGATTCGTCTGACCAAAATTGGTCAAAATTCATTCATAACAATTCGGTTCTGTTTGAAGACGGTAAGCTCGGTGATGTAATATGGAATTGGCTACGGCACATGACGGATAACATAACCAACCGACATCCTATATTGACATAGTTATGGTTACTGTATACCGCTGCAAGCGTCGATTTTTCGATTTCTGAATGGTTATTGAGGTACCCATTAGAGGCGAGACGACTATTCAACCGGACAGGGAGATTCCGACCTAGCCATTTCAGCATCTATTTCCGAATTCGTCAGGTCATAACTCGGATAATACTTGGCCAATTTTGTTCATCGAACACTCATTGGAAAGATAAAACATTTCTCTTTAAGGTAATGTATGTGTCACTAAGATTTTTGACCCGCAGAATACGACAAATTATTTTTTTTAAAATACGTTCGTCTTCCCCCTCTTTGTAGTTACTACCCTTGATATTATATACATATATATATGGACTATCATTTGGAAAATCGTGCCAAGCCCCTGTGGGACAAAATGGTATTTCGATAATACGAATTATTATTTCGATAAAACGAAATAACATTTCGATAATACGAATTATTATTTCGATAAAACGAAATAATATTTCGATATAACGAAATCACATTTCGATAGAACGAATTATTATTTCGATGTAACGAAATAACATTTCGATATAACGAAACAGAATAAGTGTGTAGCATGTCAGTCAAGGGGCTCCGTAGGAAATATATAAGAAAAAGATATTTTGCTGAATATTCGAATTGACACAATTATATGCATGCTTAACCAGTTATCCAAGCTGTTATGTTTGAAGGTAAAAAATGTATACATTTATTTATTATATTTTGCAAAAGAAACCATCAAATAGCGAGAAGAGTTCATATAAGCGTTTTAGTGCGATCTAAATGCCCTTCGTGTTGACCTAAATAATAATGAGATGGTATTGAAATAAACGGAACCTTTCTCTCTATGTGCTTGCCCCGGAGACGAACTCACCAGCATTGACAGGTAAATGTTCTTGTGCTTGTTGATCGTTCCCTGACGATGGAGTACTTGCTGCGCTTATTGTTGATTCTGAAGATTAAACTTTCCTTTATTTGATAATTAGAATTGCAGTGATTTCATTGCCTTTTTTTCAAAAACCAAATGAACCACAATTTGCAAAAGTTTTGCAAATTAATCTGAAAACCTCAAAATTTAATTTCAATTTATTATGATAGATTATTACATTGTATGTATTGTGCTCGATCAACTATTACATTTTCTATCGCAGCTTAATAATGCATCTTCATTAACAGACTATATTTCAAAAATACATCTATTTCTTATCAAAACACGCATTAATGAGCTTCCCAAAACGAATGGCAATATTTTCTGTCTTTCTGCAGATTTTGCTTACAGAACTGTTAGGAAATTGAACTAATATGAATATGTATAGCTTATTTTCCTCACGAAGTGTCAAAGTAATAAATTTTGGTACTAGCTATATTCATTATATGGATTATTTATTATAAAATGTTTCGATTATTAGATTAATTCCAGAGAGGAGAGGTCATTAAAAGCAACGAAAACAAAGTTTCTGGATCAGCCTACAATGTTCCATCATAACCGTTTCAGAATGTCGACACAAATATGACACACTATTATTCAAAATTGAAGGCAAACACTTTAATAATTGAAGCCGGGTAGGAAAAAAATGGTTGATATGATACAGATAATAATATGCAGAGAACGCTGAAAGATTGTCACATAACTTAAAATATTTTAGAAAATAGAGAACTATGTATGTGAACTTAAAGAGAAAAGACACATATTGCTATCAAACGGCGAAAACTGCAGCAACTGATAAATCATTTAGAAATGTGTCACCATGACAGAATTGATCATTATGACTATAATGCTTATGTCTTCTAGCAGCTATGAATTTGTAGGAGTACATGCGTGCATGTCTGGTTCTTACTTCTTCCTTTATAAGGATTGATGGGCTTAAGGCCACAAAATCGTATGCTATTTTGTAGAATTGTATATTAAAAACCATAGAGCGTTCATTACCTATTGTGCGAAATGCTTATACAGGTATTTGGGAGGGGGACTGCCAAGCAGTTATTGAGGCATTGATAAAGTATGATATAAACGAAAGCTGGTTTCTTCAGACATTCTGTGATTTAAAGGATAATGCTTCTTGATTTGACAATCAAAACCATAGTGATTTCATTGTCTATCATGCAAAAACTAAATGAAAATCTTCATTAATTCGCAAAAGCTTTTCGAACGTGAACATTAACAATGCTATTGATTATATCC
Source organism: Pecten maximus (assembly GCF_902652985.1). Lineage (NCBI taxonomy): Eukaryota > Metazoa > Mollusca > Bivalvia > Pectinida > Pectinidae > Pecten > Pecten maximus. The sequence goes on from NW_022979260.1 coordinate 6,915, forward strand.
AAATTGATACGTTACATAAAAGGATTTTTTATTGATCATTATATACTATAATGTTGTATATGTTATCAAAATCATAGTGAGTTCATTGTGTATAATGTGTAAGGTATATACACTTGTATAAGTGTTTTGGAGGAGACGGTTATGCGATTCTTATTGCTCTAAATATTATGAAATAAACTAAACCTCCAAACCTTTATTCCTGTCCCTTAGAACTACTCACGAAAATGAGTGAAAGACAAGTGGTCTTGTGTTTGGTTTATGGCCACTATGTCGTATGCTTTTTTGTAGAATTGTATAATTCGCGCATGTTGTATTCTTCTTTGTAGGTGGGCCATTGTTAAAAAACCATAGTGATTTAATTACCTATTGTGTAAAACACTGATATAGGTGTTTTGGAGGGAGACTGCAGAGAAAATATTGATGCAATGAAAATTATGAAATAAACGAAACCTTCCACTCTATAATCCTGGCACGCAGAAAACTCACCAGTACGAGTAGCAGGTAAATGCTCTGATTTTTCATTACCGCTTCTTGACGATGAAGTCCTGGTTTCTTGTTCCCTAGAAACTAATTTAGCTGGTTTCTTCGAACATTCTGTGAATAAAAGTGTACAGTCTCTTGGTTTGATAATCAAAGCCATAGTGATTTCATTGTCTATCATGCGAAAACAAAATACAACTCTTTTATTATTCGCAAAAGCTTTTCGAACGTGAATTTTTAAAATGCTATTGATTGTATCCGAATGGATACGCTACATAAAAGAAGATATTTTTATTAATCATTATATAATATAATGTAGTATATGTTATCAAAATAGTGAGTTCATTGCCTATTGTGTGAAACGCTTAAATAGATGTTATGGAGGGGGACTGCAAAGCAAATATTGATGCAATGAAAATTATGAAATTAACGAAACCTTCCATACCATAATCTTGTCCCGGAGAAAAACTCACCAGTACGAGTTGCAGGTAAATTCTCTAATGTTTCTTTACCGCTTCTTGACGATGGAGTGCTGGTTTTTTGTTCCCCGGAAACTGATTTAGCTGGCTTCTTCAAACATTCTGTGAATTAAAGGTAAAGTTTCTTGGTTTGACAATCAAAAGCATAATGAATTAATTGTCTATCATGCGAAAACAAAATGCAAATCTTTAATAATTCGCAAAAGTTTTGCGAACATGATTTTTTACAAGAGGCCCTTGGGCCTTAACGGTCATCTGACAAACATTTACAACAGGAATACACCCCTTAATCCAGCATCATTACCATAAATTATCTATACGCAGTCAGTTATGTTTCGGATCAAATCTGGTTGTTATCCATTTAGGCTTAAACGAGGAGCAGCATCTTAAAGCAGGCAAGTTCCCATTTTTGGGGCATCCTCCTATGTACCAATGGGTGGGATAAGCCTCATTTAAAGTAATTAGGGATTTCCCTTCCTCAATGATGTTTCATATTAAATACTGTTGTATTGAATTAAGGCATTAATGAGAAGTAGCATTTTAAAGCAATCCTTTCCTTTCCCCATGGCTCAGACCTGTCTGATTTATATAAAATATGATTGCTATTCCCTTAAGATGATGCAAACCAAATTTGGTTGTAATGAATAAAGGCATTACGAAGGAGTACGATTTTAAAGCAAAACATTGGCTAAGTTCTCCTTTTGGGGCCTCGCCCCTCTGTCACAAGGGGCCCCATAGTCCTCATTTATATCAATTGTGACTGCCATCCCCTTATAGCATATCAAACCAAATTTGGATGTATTCCACCCAAGGGTTAAAGAGGATTAGGGTTTAAAAGCAATAATTCACCAAAGTTCACCTTTTGGGACCCCACCATAGCGGCCCAAGGTCAGATATGCCTCTTTTATATCAAATATGATTGCCCTCCCAAAATGATTTTTCACACAAAAGGATGAAATCCACCGAAGGGTTAAGAAGGAGTAGGATTTTAGAGCAAAAATTCACCAAAGTTTCACTTTTTTGGCCCCGCCTCTCTGCCCTGGGGGTCAGGCAAGCTTCATTGATATACAATATCATTGCCCTCCTCCTAAGGATGTCTCACACCAAATTTGGTTGTAATCCACCCATGGGTTAAGAAGGAGTAGGATTTTATAGCAAAAATTTACCAAAGTTGTTCCCCTTTTGGGGCCCCGCCCCTCTTGCCCCGGGGGTCACACCAGCCTCATTTATATAAGATATGATTGGCATCCCCCAATGATGCTTCAAACCAAATTTGGAAGTAATCCACCAAAGGGTTAAGGAGGAGTAGCGTTTTGAAATAAAAAGTCTTCCGCAAGACGCACGGCGGACGGCGAACGACGACGGCGGAACACGATGTCTATAGGTCATACTGACCCTTTGGGTCAGATGACATAAAATATTATCGCTCTACCATAATAATATTTCACACCAAATTTTGTTGTAATCCAATCAAGAATTAAGAAGGAGCAGGGTTTTAAAACCAAAAATCACCAAAGTTCCCTTTTAGGGCCCCGCCCCTCTGTACCTTGGGGTCGGACCAGTCTAATTTATATAAAATATGATCATCCTCCCCCAAATGATGTTTCACACCAAATTTGGTTGTAATCCAACAAAGGGTTAAGAAGGAGTTGGGTTTTAAAGCAAAATTTCAGCAAAGTTCCCCTTTTAGGGCCCCGCCTCTCCGTCTCCAGGGGTCGAACCAGCTTCAGTTATACCAAATATGATTTCCCTCTCCAAATGATGCTTCAAACCAAATTTGAAAGAAATCTGCCTTTGGATTTAGAAGGAGTAGCGTTTTGAAATAAAAAGTCTTTTGCTCCGCGCGCGGCGGATGACGAGGGACGAAGCACGATTGCAATAGGTCATCCTGACCCATTTGGGTACCCAAATGGTACATGAACTGCTTCGCAGTTCACTTCATTTGCACGAGGTTCACTTCCCTTCATCAGTCCATGCAAGCAACAAAATTGACAATCAATCCTTAATTGCGTGTAAGGTTTATATAAGTGTTTTGGAGGAGACGGTTATGCGATTCTTATTGCTCTAAATATTATGAAATAAACTAAAACTTCAAGCCTTTGTTCCTGTCCCGTAGAACTCCTCACGAAAATGAGTGAAAGACAAGCGGTCTTGTGTTGGGTTTATGGCCACTATGTCGTATGTTTTTTTGTAGAATTGTATAATTCGCGCATGTTGTATTCTTATTTGTAGGTGGGCCATTATTAAAAAACCATAGTGATTTAATTACCTATTGTGTGAAACACTGATATAGGTGTTTTGGAGGGAGACTGCAGAGAAAATATTGATGCAATGAAAATTATGAAATAAACGAAACCTTCCACTCTATAATCCTGGCACGCAGAAAACTCACCAGTACGAGTATCAGGTAAATGCTCTGATTTTTCATTACCACTTCTTGACGATGGAGTCCTGGTTTTTTGTTCCCCCGAAACTGATTTAGCTGGCTTCTTCAAACATCCTGTGAATTAAAGGGTACAGTTTCTTTGTTTGATAATCAAAGCCATAGTGATTTCATTGTCTATTATGAAAAAAAAAAATGAAAATCGTCAATAATTCGCAAAAGCTTTTCGAACGTAAACTTTTAAAATGCTATTGATTATATCCGAATGGATACGTTACATAAAAGGAATTTTTATTGATGATTATATACTATAATGTTGTATATGTTATCAAAATCATAGTGAGTTCATTGTGTATAATGTGTAAGGTATATACACTTGTATAAGTGTTTTGGAGGAGACGGTTATGCGATTCTTATTGCTCTAAATATTACGAAATAAACTAAACCTTCAAGCCTTTGTTCCTGTCCCGTAGAAATACTCACGAAAATGAGTGAAAGGCAAGTGGTCTTGTGTTGGGTTTATGGCCACTATGTCGTATGCTTTTTTGTAGAATTGTATAATTCGCGCATGATGTATTCTTATTTGTAGGTGGGCCATTATGAATAACAATAGTGATTTAATTGCCTATTATTTGAAACGTTTATATAGGTATTTTGGAGGGGGACTTTAAAGCAAATATTGATGCAATGAAAATTATGAAATTAATGAAACCTTCCATACCATAATCTTGTCCCGGAGAAAAACTCACCAGTAGCAGTAGCAGGTAAATGCTCTGATTTTTCATTACCGCTTCTGGACGATGGAGTCCTGGTGTTTTGTGCCCCAGAAACTAATTTAACTGGTTTCTTTGAACATTCTGTGAATTAAAGGGTACAATCTCTTGGTTTGACAATCAAAAGCATAGTGAATTCATTGTCTGTCATGCGAAAACAAAATACAACTCTTTAATTATTCGCAAAAGCTTTTCGAACGTGAATTTTTAAAATGCTATTGATTATATCCGAATGGATACGCTACATAAAAGAAGATATTTTTATTAATCATTATATAATATAATGTAGTATATGTTATCAAAATAATAGTGAGTTCATTGCCTATTGTGTGAAACGCTTAAATAGATGTTATGGAGGGGGACTGCAAAGCAAATATTGATGCAATGAAAATTATGAAATTAACGAAACCTTCCATACCATAATCTTGTCCCGGAGAAAAACTCACCAGTACGAGTTGCAGGTAAATGCTCTGATTTTTCATTACCACTTCTTGACGATGGAGTGCTGGTTTTTTGTTCCCCGGAAACTGATTTAGCTGGCTTCTTCAAACATCCTGTGAATTAAAGGGTACAGTTTCTTTGTTTGATAATCAAAGCCATAGTGATTTCATTGTCTATTATGAAAAACAAAATGAAAATCGTCAATAATTCGCAAAAGCTTTTCGAACGTAAACTTTTAAAATGCTATTGATTATATCCGAATGGATACGTTACATAAAAGGATTTTTTATTGATGATTATATACTATAATGTAGTATATGGTATCAAAATCATAGTGATTTCATGTTGTCTTGTGTGTAAGGTTTATATAAGTGTTTTAGAGGAGACGGTTATGCGATTCTTATTGCTCTAAATATTACGAAATAAACTAAACCTTCCAGCCAGTGTTCCGGTCCCGTAGAAATACTCACGAAAATGAGTGAAAGGCAAGTGGTCTTGTGTTGGGTTTATGGCCACTATGTCGTATGCTTTTTTGTAGAATTGTATAATTCGCGCATGTTGTATTCTTATTTGTAGGTGGGCCATTATGAATAACAATAGTGATTTAATTGCCTATTGTGTAAAACACTGATATAGGTGTTTTGGAGGGGGACTTTAAAGCAAATATTGATGCAATGAAAATTATGAAATAAACGAAACCTTCCACTCTATAATCCTGGCACGCAGAAAACTCACCAGTACGAGTATCAGGTAAATGCTCTGATTTTTCATTACCACTTCTTGACGATGGAGTCCTGGTTTTTTGTTCCCCCGAAACTGATTTAGCTGGCTTCTTCAAACATCCTGTGAATTAAAGGGTACAGTTTCTTTGTTTGATAATCAAAGCCATAGTGATTTCATTGTCTATTATGAAAAAAAAAAAAATGAAAATCGTCAATAATTCGCAAAAGCTTTTCGAACGTAAACTTTTAAAATGCTATTGATTATATCCGAATGGATACGTTACATAAAAGGAATTTTTATTGATGATTATATACTATAATGTTGTATATGTTATCAAAATCATAGTGAGTTCATTTTGTATAATGTGTAAGGTATATACACTTGTATAAGTGTTTTGGAGGAGACGGTTATGCGATTCTTATTGCTCTAAATATTACGAAATAAACTAAACCTTCAAGCCTTTGTTCCTGTCCCGTAGAAATACTCACGAAAATGAGTGAAAGGCAAGTGGTCTTGTGTTGGGTTTATGGCCACTATGTCGTATGCTTTTTTGTAGAATTGTATAATTCGCGCATGATGTATTCTTATTTGTAGGTGGGCCATTATGAATAACAATAGTGATTTAATTGCCTATTATTTGAAACGTTTATATAGGTATTTTGGAGGGGGACTTTAAAGCAAATATTGATGCAATGAAAATTATGAAATTAATGAAACCTTCCATACCATAATCTTGTCCCGGAGAAAAACTCACCAGTAGCAGTAGCAGGTAAATGCTCTGATTTTTCATTACCGCTTCTGGACGATGGAGTCCTGGTGTTTTGTGCCCCAGAAACTAATTTAACTGGTTTCTTTGAACATTCTGTGAATTAAAGGGTACAATCTCTTGGTTTGACAATCAAAAGCATAGTGAATTCATTGTCTGTCATGCGAAAACAAAATACAACTCTTTAATTATTCGCAAAAGCTTTTCGAACGTGAATTTTTAAAATGCTATTGATTATATCCGAATGGATACGCTACATAAAAGAAGATATTTTTATTAATCATTATATAATATAATGTAGTATATGTTATCAAAATAATAGTGAGTTCATTGCCTATTGTGTGAAACGCTTAAATAGATGTTATGGAGGGGGACTGCAAAGCAAATATTGATGCAATGAAAATTATGAAATTAACGAAACCTTCCATACCATAATCTTGTCCCGGAGAAAAACTCACCAGTACGAGTTGCAGGTAAATGCTCTGATTTTTCATTACCACTTCTTGACGATGGAGTGCTGGTTTTTTGTTCCCCGGAAACTGATTTAGCTGGCTTCTTCAAACATCCTGTGAATTAAAGGGTACAGTTTCTTTGTTTGATAATCAAAGCCATAGTGATTTCATTGTCTATTATGAAAAACAAAATGAAAATCGTCAATAATTCGCAAAAGCTTTTCGAACGTAAACTTTTAAAATGCTATTGATTATATCCGAATGGATACGTTACATAAAAGGATTTTTTATTGATGATTATATACTATAATGTAGTATATGGTATCAAAATCATAGTGATTTCATGTTGTCTTGTGTGTAAGGTTTATATAAGTGTTTTGGAGGAGACGGTTATGCGATTCTTATTGCTCTAAATATTACGAAATAAACTAAACCTTCCAGCCAGTGTTCCGGTCCCGTAGAAATACTCACGAAAATGAGTGAAAGGCAAGTGGTCTTGTGTTGGGTTTATGGCCACTATGTCGTATGCTTTTTTGTAGAATTGTATAATTCGCGCATGTTGTATTCTTATTTGTAGGTGGGCCATTATGAATAACAATAGTGATTTAATTGCCTATTGTGTAAAACACTGATATAGGTGTTTTGGAGGGGGACTTTAAAGCAAATATTGATGCAATGAAAATTATGAAATTAACGAAACCTTCCATACCATAATCTTGTCCCGGAGAAAAACTCACCAGTAGCAGTAGCAGGTAAATGCTCTGATTTTTCATTACCGCTTCTGGACGATGAAGTCCTGGTGTTTTGTGCCCCAGAAACTAATTTAACTGGTTTCTTTGAACATTCTGTGAATTAAAGGGTACAATCTCTTGGTTTGACAATCAAAAGCATAGTGAACTCATTGTCTGTCATGCGAAAACAAAATACAACTCTTTAATTATTCGCAAAAGCTTTTCGAACGTGAATTTTTAAAATGCTATTGATTATATCCGAATGGATACGCTACATAAAAGAAGATATTTTGATTGTCATTATATAATATAATGTAGTATATGTTATCAAAATAATAGTGAGAACATTGCTATTGTGTGAAACGCTTAAATAGATGTTATGGAGGGGGACTGCAAAGCAAATATTGATGCAATGAAAATTATGAAATTAACGAAACCTTCCATACCATAATCTTGTCCCGGAGAAAAACTCACCAGTACGAGTAGCAGGTAAATGCTCTAATTTTTCTTTACTGCTTCTGGACGATGGAGTCCTGGTTTTTTGTTCCCCGGAAACTGATTTAGCTGGCTTCTTCAAACATTCTGTGAATTAAAGGTAAAGTTTCTTGGTTTGACAATCAAAAGCATAATGAATTAATTGTCTATCATGCGAAAACAAAATGCAAATCTCTAATAATTCGCAAAAGTTTAGCGAACGTGATTTTTTACTAGAGGCCCTTGGGCCTTAACGGTCATCTGACAAACACTTACAACAGAAATACACCCCTTAATCCAGCATCATTACCATAAATTATCTATACGCAGTCAGTTATGTTTCGGATCAAATCTGGTTTTTATCCATTTTGGCTTAAACGAGGAGCAATATCTTAAAGCAGCCAAGTTCCCATTTTTGGGGCATGCTCCTCTGTACCAATGGGTGGGATAAGCCTCATTTAAAGTAATTAGGGGTTTCCCTTTCTCAATGATGTTTCATATTAAATGTTGTTGTATTCAATTAAGGCATTAATGAGAGGTAGCATTTTAAAGCAATATTTAATCCAAGTGCTCCTTTTGGGCGTCCTATCCTTTCCCTAGGGCTCAGACCTGTCTCATTTATATAAAATATGATTGCTATTCCCTTAAGATGTTGCAAACCAAATTTGGCTGTAATCAATAAAGGCATTACGAAGGAGTACGATTTTGAAGCAAAATTTTTGCTAAGTTCTCCTTTTGGGGCCTCACCCCTCTGTCCCCAGGGGCCCCATAATCCTCATTTATATAAATTGTGACTGCCATCCCCTTATAACATATCAAACCAAATTTGGATATATTCCACCCAAGGGTTAAAGAGGATTAGGGTTAAAAAGCAATACTTCACCAAAGTTCACCTTTTGGGACCACATCATTGCGGCCCTAAGGGTCTGACATGCCTCATTTATATAAAATATGATTTCCCTCCCAAAATGATTTTTCACACAAAATTTGTATGAAATCCACCGAAGGGTTAAGAAGGAGTAGGATTTTAAAGCAACAATTCACCAAAGTTTCACTTTTTGGGCCCCGCCTCTCTGCCCTGGGGGTCAGGCCAGCTTCATTTATATCAGATATGATTGGGCTCCCCCGAATGATGCGTCAAACTAAATTTGGAAGTAATCCACCAAAGGGTTAAGGAGGAGTAGCGTTTTGAAATAAAAAAGTCTTTCGCACGGCGCACGGCGAACGGCGAACCAAGACGGACGGAACACGATGGCTATAGGTCATACTGACCCTTTGGGTTATATGACCTAAAAATATTATCGCTCTACCTTAATAATATTTCACACCAAATTTGGTTGTAATTCAACCAAGAGTTAAGACGGAGCAGGGTTTTAAAACCAAAAATCACCAAAGTTCCCCTTTTAGGGCCCCGCCCCTCTGTCCCTTGGGGTCCGACCAGTCTAATTTATATAAAATATGATCATCCTCCCCAAATGATGTTTCACACCAAATTTGGTTGTAATCCAACAAAGGGTTAAGAAGGAGTTGGGTTTTAAAGCAAAATTTCAGCAAAGTTCCCCTTTTAGGGCCCCGCCTCTCCGTCTCCAGGGGTCGAACCAGCTTCATTTATATAAGAGTCGAACCAGCTTCATTTAAATAAGATATGATTTCCCTCTCCCAATGATGCTTCAAACCAAATTTAAAGGAAATCTGCCTTTGGATTTATAAGGAGTAGCGTTTTGAAATAAAAAGTCTTAGCACGGCGCACGGCGGATGACGAGGAACGAAGCACGATTGCAATAAGTCATCCTGACCCAGATGACCTAAAAATATGATTGCCCTCCACAAATGATGTTTCACACCAAATTTTGTGTTAAGGAGGAGAAGGATTTGATAGCAAAAATTCTCCAAAGTTCCCCTTTATGGGCCACGCCCCTTTGGCCCTAGGGGTCAGACCAGCCTCATTTATATAAAATATCATTGTCCTGCCCCAATGATGTTTCACACTAAAGTTGGTTGTAATCCACTCAAAGGTTAAGGAGGAGGATTTTATAACAAAGATTACCCAAGTTCCCCTTTTGGGGCACCGACCCTCAGGCCCCAGGCGTCACACTAACCTCATTTATATAAAAAAAATATGACCGCCCTTCCCTAAGGATGTGTTACACCATATTTGGTTGAAACCAAAGTTTGATTATATCCAAATGAACCAAATGAATATCTTCAATAATTCGCAAACGCTTTTCGTACGTGAACTTTTAAAATGCTATTGATTATATCCAAATTGATACGCTACATAAAAGGAATTTTTATTGATCATTATATACTATAATGTACATGTAGTATATGTCATCAAAATCATAGTGATTTCATGGTATCTTGTGTGTAAGGTTTATATAAGTGTTTTGGAGGAGACGGTAATGCGATTCATATTGCTCTAAATATTATGAAATAAACTAAACCTCCAAACATTTATTCCTGTCCCGTAGAACTACTCACGAAAATGAGTGAAAGACAAGTGGTCTTGTGTTGGGTTTATGGCCACTATGTCGTATGTTTTTTTGTAGAATTGTATAATTCGCGCATGTCGTATTCTTATTTGTAGGTGGGCTATTATTAAAAAACCATAGTGATTTAATTACCTATTGTGTAAAACACTGATATAGGTGTTTTGGAGGGAGACTGCAGAGAAAATATTGATGCAATGAAAATTATGAAATAAACGAAACCTTCCACTCTATAATCCTGGCACGCAAATAAACTCACCAGTACGAGTATCAGGTAAATGCTCTGAATTTTCATTACCGTTTCTTGACGATGGAGTCCTGGTTTCTTGCTCCCCAGAAACTGATTTAGCTGGCTTCTTAAAACATCCTGTGAATTAAAGGGTACAGTTTCTTTGTTTGATAATCAAAGCCATAGTGATTTCATTGTCTATTATGCAAAAACAAAAGGAAATCTTCAAGTATTCGCAAAAGCTTTTCGAACGTAAACTTTTAAAATGATATTGATTATATCCAAATTGATACACTACATAAAAGGAATTTTTATTGATCATTATATACTATAATGTAGTATATGTCATCAAAATCATAGTGATTTCATGTTGTCTTGTGTGTAAGGTTTATATAAGTGTTTTGGAGGAGACGGTTATGCGATTCTTATTGCTCTAAATATTACGAAATAAACTAAACCTTCCAGCCAGTGTTCTGGTCCCGTAGAAATACTCACGAAAATGAGTGAAAGGCAAGTGGTCTTGTGTTGGGTTTATGGCCACTATGTCGAATGCTTTTTTTGTAGAATTGTATAATTCGCGCATGTTGTATTCTTATTTGTAGGTGGACCATTATTAAAAACCATAGTGATTTAATTACCTATTGTTTGAAACGCTTATATAGGTGTTTTGGTGGGGGACTTTAAAGCAAATATTGATGCAATGAAAATTATAAAATAAACGAAACATTCCACTCTATAACCCTATGCCGGAGAAAAACTCACCAGTACGAGTATCAGGTAAATGCTCTAATTTTTCTTTACTGCTTCTGGACGATGGAGTCCTGGTTTTTTGTTCCCCGGAAACTGATTTAGCTGGCTTCTTCAAACATTCTGTGAATTAAAGGGAAAGTCTCTTAGTTTGACAATCAAAAGCATAGTGAATTCATTGTCTATCATGCGAAAACAAAATGCAAATATTTAATAATTCACAAAAAGTTTTGCGAACGTGATTTTTTACAAAAGGTCCTTGGGCCTTAACGGTCATCTGACAAACACTTACAACAGGGATACACCCCTCAATCGAGCATCATAAATTATCTATACGCAGTCAGTTATGTTTCGGATCAAATCTGGTTTTTATCGAGGAGCAGCACTTTAAAGCAGCCAAGTTCCCATTTTGGGGCATGCCCCTCTGTCCCAATGGGTGGGTGAGCCTCATTTATAGGAATTAGGGATTTCCCTTCCTCAATGATGTTTCATATTAAATATTGTTGTATTCAATTAAGGCATTAATGAAAAGTAGCATTTTAAAGCAATATTTAATCTAAGTGCTCCTTTTGGGCGTCCCATCCTTCTTTCCCCAGGGCGCAGACCTGTCTCATTTATATAAAATATGATTGCTATTCCCTTAAAGTGTTTCAAACCAAATTTTGTTGTAATCAATAAAGGCATTACGAAGGGGTACGATTTTAAAGCAATTTTTTTGCTAAGTTCTCCTTTTGGGGCCTCGCCCCTCGGTCCCCAGGAGCCCCACGGTCCTCATTCATATAAATTGTGACTGCTATCTCCTTATAGCATATCAAACCATTTGGATATACTCCACCCAAGGGTTAAAGAGGATTAGGGTTTTAAAGCAATAATTCACCAAAGTTCTCCTTTCGGGGCCCCATAATTGCAGCCCAAAGGGTTAGACATGCCTCATTTATATAAAATATGATTGCCCTCTCAGAATGGTTTTTCACACAAAATTTGGATGAAATCCACCGAAGGGTTAAGAAGGAGTAGGATTTTAAATAAAAAATTCACATAAGTTTCAGTTTTTTGGCCCCGCTTCTCTGCCCTGGGGGTCAGATCAGCTTCGTTGATATAAAATATCATTACACTCCCCTAAGGATGTCTCACACCAAATTTGGTTGTAATCCAACCAAGGGTTAAGAAGGAGTAGGATTTTATAGCAAAAATGTACCAAAGTTGTTCCCCTTTTGGGGCCCCGTCCCCCTTGCCCCGGGAGTCACACCAGCCTCATTTATATAAGATATGATTGCCCCCCCCCCCCCCCCCCCCCCCCCCCCCCAATGATGCTTCAAACCAAATTTGGAAGTAATCCACCAAAGGGTTAAGGAGGAGTAGCGTTTTGAAATAAAAAGTCTTTCGCACGGCGCATGGCGGACCGCGAATGGCGAACGACGACGGACGGAGCACGATGGCTTTGGGTCAGATGACCTAAAAATATTATCGCTCTACCCTAATAATTTTCACACCAAATTTGGTTGTAATCCAACCAAGAATTAAGAAGGAGCAGGGTTTTAAAACAAAAAACACCAAAGTTCCCCTTTTAGGGCCCCGCCCCTCTGTCCCTGAGAGTCGAACCAGTCTAGTTTATATAAAAATATTATCATCCTCCCCAAATGATGTTTCACACCAAATGTGGTTGTAATCCAACAAAGGGTTAAGAGGGAGTAGGGTTTTAAAGCAAATTTTCAGCAAAGTTCCCTATTCAGGGCCCCGCCTCTCCGTCCCCAGGGGTCGAACCAGTTTCATTTATATAAAATATGATTTCCCTCTCCCAATGATGCTTCAAACCAAATTTGAAAGAAATCTGGTTTTGGATTTAGAAGGAGTAGCGTTTTGAAATAAAAAGTCTTAGCACGGCGCACGGCGGATGACGAGGAACGAAGCACGATTGCAATAGGTTATCCTGACCCATTTAGGTCAGATGACCTAAAAATATGATTGCCCTCCACAAATGATGTTTCATAACAAATTTGGTTGTAATCCACTCGAAGGTTAAGGAGGAGGATTTTATATAAAAAAAATTCACCTAAGTTCCCCTTTTTGGGCCCCGCCCCTCAGGCCCCAGGCGTCACACTAGTCCTGGTCTTATGAGAGGCACTATAGAAATAAACTTGTCAAAGTAAGATTTTTTGTTAGATTTGTTAATAAGTTCGTTTCGTAGTCTCCTGATTTTAGTATATAGCAGTACAACTTATTAATGTAGCTATCTGGATTTCTTGTGTTAAGGTGTTTGAGCTCATCTGTAGGTATGGCCTACAGTTTTTCTTTTGGCAGTAGTATTTTCATATTGGTCGGAATTCTGGCTGTATGACAACAAGTGGGAACATCTTTGTTTTCAGACATGATTCTGGATTCAAATGCACAAGTAGATATCATTTTTGTGTTGACCAGTGATGTATGGTTGCTGTGTGGGACATTCCCCATAGGAAATCTTAGAGATTTAGAAAGCTTACTATACTTTCGGCAGATTTTCTCAGAATACAACGAGAATTAATTTCAGTGGGTGATATATACATATGGTAGAATATCTCTGCTAATGAGATTAAAGGATTATGACGTCTGTCAGGTCAGTAAAGCGTCATTATAGCAGCCTAATTGTCCCCACCCCATTCTGATAGATCACTCAGACACCCCACCTGAGGGAGCTGAATGGCTATGTTTGATTCCCAGATTAAATCTGGTTATAAATGTTCATTTATACCATATAAGTATATTCTTCACCAGTATTAGGCAGACTCCCAGTGCCTGCAGCCTCTTACATTTTAATAAATTTTCAGGTATTTATTTTATAATTATTTAACAGTTTATGAAACTGCATTGAATTCGTGGAATTTCTGTCAGGAAGTGTAAACAAGAATTACGCGTAACTATATGTGCCGCATGTCCCGCCTTGTTAATAAATTAAGCATTTTACATGGTTACTCAAGGATATAAGAATTATTTGAAGATAGTAATGAAATTCATTGATCTACCAGTTCAGACATTTTGAGGATTTTACAAAAAAAAAAAAAAAAGTAGAAATGTTAGTCAAGAGTGTTATGCATTCAGCCATACTTCCCACAACACACCTATGACCCAAGTTTGGTTGCTCTAGCTTTGATACAATTTGTAGTTCGTCAGAAACAGCCTAATATGTAAGAGATAAACACAAAACCTTAGCGTTGATGTTTTCCTAAAGTACAGAAATTTCAGATTACCTAAACAATGTAGAAATCTATGAACTAGTTTTAAGGTAGAAGGTACTATCCATGCATGCTATATCTATGATTGAGGTTTGGTTAATCCAGCTTTGTCAGAATCTGAGCTATATGCAAAACCTTAACATTGTTGACGCCGCCGCCACCGGAAAAAAGATGTTAAATAAAAGAATGTGATTTTTAGCTTGAAAGTGATTAATATCATCATTCCGCGTCATTGAAATTGTTTAAGTATTATAGGATAGCATACCTGCATTTGGTTCGGCAAAAGTTTCGTCGTATTCTTCGTCATTTGTTTGAGTTAAATCACCTCCGTCCATCATTCCACCCTTGCCTTTCATTGTTAAGTGTATATTAGCTTCGTTCTCGATATCCAATGGCCAGCTTTCATTAATTGTTTTCCCGTTATATGATAAGAGAAGATATTGTATTGGAATCTGGCTTTTATTTGAAACCTCATCGTTGATGCTTCGAAAAACATTCGTATTGTCCACATATATATCGTAAATATATGTCCCATGGTCGTAGACGTGAATTCGGGAAAGCACAGGCTGTGAAATGTCACTGTCTATGTTCTTGACTAATGGATTAGATCTGGAGACAGCTGTATCCCTTGTCTGGTTTATGGTGATAACTTTCATTTCAGCGTCCTCACAATTGCTGTTTCTAATTGGTTGTTCTTTATGTCTTCTCTTCCGCTTTAAACGCACCGATCTATGCTGTTTTATTTAAAAATTATGAACACATTTAAGCAAGTTTGTCATATACTTCAAATTGTGTTGAACTTATCTTAAATGTTGTACACTATCTTTATTGAAAAAGATTTAATTTGCACTTAAGTAAAATAAAGTTAGAAACCCAATCTTTAAAATCATACCTGTTTTCTTCAAAATCAAAACATGCCTATTAGGCAAATTTTGAAAGAACAATCAGAGCAATGGTGTAGAATTGATTTAAATATAATATCACCGGCACGATTTATAAATATGTTAATTTAAATAATATTACAAAAAAATATATATTATTATCCATAACTGTATTTAGAGTACCTGATTTTTCTTCTTACGCCGTCCATGTTTGCACACTCTCCCTGATAATCCTGGTTTTGGGGTTGGTACCGAGGACAATCGGGCTACATTTTTCCAAGGTTTTCGTTTCTTTTGCAGACTTCTTGGCTGGACAGGTTTAGCGTATTGGTAAAACAAATCCGTCTGTGGAACATCTTCTTTGTAAGCAGTATATGTCTCGTATCCTATAGCAATGTTGCAACCTCGTGTGCTATTTTGAGTCATAATAAAACGCATTTGAGATTTGTTGTCAGGTTTTGACCGAGCACATGATTGGTGTTTTCTGACAAGTCGTAGTAAACAGCCATTTATATTGATCTTCTGGAAATGAAAGCAATCATCTCAGATTCATTCTAAAGTTGTGACCATCGTTACTTACAAGGCATACATTGCACATTTATCACGACAGATTTTAAGATAGATATAAAAAATCACATTTGGAAAATCTTAAAGTAAAGATTGGATTTTAGATTTGTGACTATGAGAGATTGAGTTTGTACACTGGTTTCAGAAATGATGCATAAACTAAATATGTTCCGTAATGTATATACGTGATATCTTCATATAATAATTCTCCAAAATATCTACCTATCGGTCTTTGTTGTATCAGTCTAATGTCAATGTTACGCGGAGCTAGATTTCTTTATTTTTCTATCTATAGATAATGCTGTAGAAAAGGTGGTTGTTTCGCATACCTCATCACTTTTACATAAATTCAAATTAATTATTAGAAAGCTAATGTTCTATGCTTAGATTGCCAGGTATATATTTCTATCACAGATGAAAATGCACTGAAGCTTTAAAATACTTTGAATAACTACGTGTACATATGAAGTTACATTAACTTACCCTATCAAGCGTAAGTACGATTTCTACTGAGGTCAAGTCAAATAAGGTGACGAATCCGTACCCCTGTAAAGTAATACCGTGCATATATCTGTACATTGATGGAGAGCTGATATGGACATTGAGGACAGTTTCAACCAAATGCATAAGTATACAAAGCGTAAAGATATAAATTGGAATTAACATATAGAAGTATCTCTCGTCTGTTTATAAGCAATGATCAGGGATTGGCCAAGACAAGAGAGAAATATGCTAACTAATATTCCATTTTACCAAACTGAAACTGCCTAGGAGAGCTAGCTGCGAAAGCTATGCCTTGTTAATTGTTTTGTTGAGCGGATGTGGAAATATTTGGTGGACGAAAATCGTGTTCTCTCAAATTTCCTCCTGTCCTATTTTTAATCGATTTTAGATTTTTTCGATTCAAATGAACAAATGGTTTGACATATGCGACATTCAGGTTTTTGACAAGTTTGGAGGTCTACATGCTTCCGATGAAAAGAAAAAGGAAACGTTACCTGTATATATTTCACGAATCGAGTTTAAGACAAATGATCATATAGCAAATTGTGGAAAGATATTGCTCGTTGTCCATGCTATAGCTGAAAAGAAGTAACCTAGCCATACAAAGACCCTCCGCATTGAAAAAAACTCATGCGAGGGATTGTTAAACTCTATCGCTACTGTTGTTAAATACTCAGGAGGTGAACGGTCGACACCATTTCAGACTACTCTACCTCGGACACAAAATAAAGAGAACATGTTTCAGTTATCACTAATAACTGACACCTAATATTGATGATTACGTACCTGATCTTTCTGTATCAATATTTTATCAACTTGAGCCACTGCAGTAAGAGGAAATAAACAAACATTGGTAGTATGTAATGCTTAAATATTTGAAGCTTGAAACAGAAAATATAGGAAATCAACGATGTGGTATTCACAAAATATGACTTTTATCTTTTCCTCAGTTACTCGATTGAACATTTAAAGCTAATGACACATATGAAAATTGAGAACAAATTCATGACAAATTTCCAGACAACTTACTAATCCAGCTACATAAGAAATTTTAAGAACATCCAAAGAAATAGTGATAAGTTCAATTCTTCACCGATCACAAATATTTTTTTCCGATTAGTCTGAAAATTAAACATGCACAAGCATGGACCAAGGAAAACACGAATTTTAATTTGAGAAAGATATTCTTGTATTTCCTTTTTTAAAAAATAGCAATAACAACATTTAAATGTTAAAATCATCTGTCGGTCATTTAATCGGACTTAGATCGAGATAAAAAGACACACGATGTACTTTATTTCAGAATCTCAAGAAATAGCGATAAAAATTCAGGAATCAACAAAAGATCCAGAGAAAAATAAAAATAAAGATTATTTTTCTCGGAGCTAATTTCAATCTGTAGTAAATCCTATCCAATTGATAGTGTTCTGAGATTATGTCAAAAATTGTAAAAAAAAAAAAAAAAAAAAAGGAGGGGGGAGGGGGGGGGGGGGGGGGGGGGGGGGAGATAAGGAAATGTACCTCCGTTGAAGAAAAGGAAATGTACCTCCGTTGAAGAAGAATTGAAAAAAAAATATGAGAAAAAAAAATTAATGTTAAAATCCAAGATACCCGTCTGTCAGCCACCAATTATCGTGTTCCTAGCATGGTCATAGTAGTAGAACCGACATATCACGTGTGAAAAATATCCTTCCATTACTTCTCAAGAAATAGGGACAACAAAGGTTGATTACGGACGGACGGATTACGGAAAAGGGCGATTTCACCAGTCCATCAATAGATGATGAGATGCTATGAACTAGACAACACCAATGTATAAACGAAACTGAAGTTCTATATCAAACTGGATAACACAAGACCAAACGTGACACATACGGCACGTGTTTAATGAGATCTGTCATTATAATATGTTAAGAACTACGACTGTTTAAATGAAACCATAGTGTCCTATCTGACATACCATGACCTTTGATCGATGACTGAATTTTTAATCTTGCTTAGTGTAAACACATACAGTTAAATGTTGATGAAAATGATTGATAGAAAATAGCAACGGTGGAACTTTAATCTAAACCACATTAATCTTCTACATGTCATCCCAGAAATACTCCTTCTTCCCACATACAATAACACAATGGAACCTCCTTCCGGTGGCAGCAGTACAATGCACTACACTAGAGATCTTCAAGGCACATATACACAATGCAGCCCTTGATGATCTCAAACACACACCATAAACACACCCTCATAATGTTTTATCTTATAGTTTCCACTAAAAAAATTAAAAAAAAAAAAAAAACAACAAAAAAACCTTTCACTGTACCCAAATCCCTGCACTTTTTTAATTCTTTTAAAGGCATACAAGATCCTTCCCGCAACCGTAATCGTCATTTTTGACGGAGGTTTGTCAATTAAAGAAGGAGAAGAAGAAGTTAATAATTTTTTTAAAGAAATAAGAAATTACGGCACCCGTTTCTTTTAAAAGTCTGGCTAACAATGTTCTTACTTCAATAAAATCTGCTAAGCAGATTATTTTTGTTCTCAGCATATTGCGTATCTTATTAAGTGGCTTGTACGCTTTTCCTTAATACTTAGGAAAATCTTACGTTTATAAACCCCTTAACATGTCTTAAAACTTAAACCGACATACCTACATTTTTTTTTGCAAAATGGTCGTCGCTAATGGACAGTATATTACACCTCAGTAGTTTACGGGGGCGTCAGGACGGTTTGCATCATGCTCAGTGTTTTGTCGCAAAAGAATATAATTTTTTCCTTGGGGGATCAAAATATGAGCATTATGTGTGGATTGTGTAATAACTACTTCTGATATTGATACTAACCAATCTGAATGTGTTCTCTGATAAATAGATCGGATGGCGTTATAATGAAAGCTGAAAATGATACTAACCAGTCTCAATGTGTTTTCTAATAAGTCGGCTGGATGCATCATGGTTAAGCCCTCTTGGTATTCCAGACACATAAATAGTTGCCATTGGTGACATATCTACAGTATAATAAAAATATTGAGATACAATTCATAAACAAAATAAAGAAAATAACTAAACACTATGTTGGCAGCAACATCTTACATTCATCATGTTTTATTGCATTTTGCCAGTGAAAATAGAAATTCATCAAACTGATAAAACTGATACTGCAGCGACAAGCATTGCAGTAAAAAAATAAGTTTTTCGTTTTTGACCAATCAGAGCAAACCTTTGTATTTACCTCACTGGAACCTAGCGATGATAGATAAATGGGTCATTTTGCTCTATTTCTGATTTAGGGTAGTCACTTGACGCTAGCTTTTTATGCGATTTTTATTCTCCGATAACAGAAGAAAATGCTTAAATTGCGTTGTTCAGTCCTTTCAAAATGGCGCAGTCAAGTTGACGTTGAGCAACGTCACAAAGAGACGACGTCATGAACTATGTTACTAATCTCCGCATTTTTTGACACTATTAATTTTTCCGGTGTTTTTAACTTTGTTTTTTGTTTTCTTCACAAAAATGACTTACAAAATAAAAGCAAAATTAACAGGACTCGGGGATATACTCCACCTCCTCATCAATAACACAAATCTATCCATCCAAGGATCATTCAAATAGCATATGTTTCTAAAATGGGCGAGTGCGGCCTTTTACATTTAACCTTAACTAATTACAACCAAAATCTAAATCTGATGTAGACTGTTATGTAAAATTTTATCCTGTGATGCTTAAGTGTAAATATGAAGTTAATCTGTGCAGAGATTCGTTGCATATGTATCCATAAGCTGGATTATTTTAAAAAAACGGGGGGGAGGGGAGTCCTTTGACTTTCAAACTTGATTGATTAAATGATTGATTAAATAAAAAGAGGATAAGTCTTGGTTTTTAAGCGTGTTGTGTTTCAACAAAAGTCCGGGAATTGAGCGCCTAACACTCAATGTCATGTGAATCTAGGCGGATTCTAAGTAAGGTAGCTGCCACTTTTTTTTTATTGTATGTTAATCTTAATATAATCAATGTAATCTTTACAGCAACGATAAAACTTCGCCATTCATCCTGCATATATTGAAAAAAATAATGAGTACAAAGTATAGGACGTTGATCGACTGGGACATTTCATTACTTTAGGTATATGCTGAACATTATCCAAAAATATAATATCGAAAGTCACATTATGATATGGAAACTTAATGCGTATATATCCATGAACCATTGAAACCATTTTTTAATTATTTACTAGCGGGGTGACACCTAAAGGAGTGTCACAGAAAGAATGAAGCGTAGTGAGGGGCGATGACTCTGTTTGAGCACGAAAGACGGATACAAATAAATAAATTTCCTTCCTTTAGCATTAATACCTTCACTTGCACTTAATATCCTCATTTCCACTTAATTGACTCACGCAACTTTTTATTGTGTTTAAAAATTCATACTGGCGAGAGGAAATTGATTGTTTTGGGGTTACCAGTGTAATAATTCTCACACATTCTACAGTTTTCTGGAATATGACACTTTAATTGATTATGAGACATCAATTTATATCTATCCAAGCATAAGTCCAGGGCCTCTTGTGTGTTATTCAATGAGGTCGTCACCAACTACTACAAGGAGACCCAGCCTCAAAATGATCCTGACTGAACCATATATACGTGGTGATAAAACAAGCAAACAAACAAACATAAGTTCAGCTTAGTAACATATGTACTTGCAGTATTCTAATCGATGAATAGTGACATATGCCATCAAAGAGTAAGAAATGTCATGCATATCATATGATGTCAAAATCAGGGCCTCTAGTGTGTTGTTCAATGAGGTAGTCACCAACTACTACAAGGAGACCAAGTCTCAAAATGATCCTGCATGGCTGAACCATATGTGTGGTAATACAACCAGCAAACAAACCAACCTAAGTTCAGCTTAGGAACAAATGCACTTGCAGTAGTATAATCCATGAACGGTGACATACCATCGAAGTTTTAAAAATGTCATGCATCATTTGAGGTCAAAATCATCCAGAGCAATAAGGGTAAAGTGGTCTTGCCCAAAGACACAACCACGCCAACACATACCGACCCGACTTGTTCAAACTTTTCTATACTTCTTATATACCAGGTATATATAATATTCATAGACTTAGTGTATTTGGTTTAAAGTCCTATTAACAGCCAGGGTCATTTAACGATGTGCCTGGATTTGGAGGTGGAGAACCCCGAGAAAAAACACTGGCCTACGGTCAGGTAGGTCAGTACCAGGCAACTGCTCAACGTAGGTTTCGAACTAGCAACCCAGAGGTGGAGGGCTAGTGATAAAGTGTCGGGACATCTTAACCACTCGGCCACCGCGGCCCCTCAATCATTAATAATTAATAAACTATCTCACAGTGACAATAGTACCAAAGAAGTAAAAAATTATGGAAAAATGTGTTTCTTAATATCTTAATGGCTTGAAATTGAGAGAATAGTTCAATAAAATGAAACTTTTTTTTTCAATTATTGATTTACTTCATTTTATTTATTCATTTATTTACCAATTTATCATTTTTTTCCCCCATTTGATCGATATTGTTTCCTGATTTCATAAACGTTATTTATATATGTAAACGTGAAGGTGAAGGACTTGAAGTCTTCGCTTTTTTTTAAGAGCCATCCTGATTATTCACAATTCTGCACTTAAAGCTCTTCGAATAAAAAAAAAACAAGTCCGCCTTAAATTGAGGAATATGGTATATTAGTGATGGTAAAAAACAATTGGATTTTTTCCTAACGTATACTTTTTCAAACCACACTTAAATATCCATTTCATAATAATCAAATCAGAACTGTAGGGGAAATCTTACCTGAATTACATGCAGTCCTGGCTAAATATATAATGCTAATTAAAAATGATTTATCTAGAATTCTGGTATGAATTTCGAGTTTAAGCAGTTCGCATTTGATAAAAGAAGATAGGTCTCGTTACAGAAAATGTTACTTGAATAGTCTTAGTCAATTGTTAACCGTGTCTTCATCTAAGAGAAGCATTCAAAGGTCTTGTCATTATTAAGATTTCAATGAAATACATGTTTAAAGGCTTCTTGAACACATGTCACCCAGACAAGATTCTTGTCGCTTCCTACCGACTTGATACTTCTTTCTTAAGCTTATTAACGATGTAAGGAAAATATTGATAAAATTACTTGCTTTTTAAGCATACATGTCACCTGTTACTTTCTAGGATGGAGAAGCCCAGGAAGAGATATCTCTTTGACTCATTCGGTATAATGTCAGTCTAGACGTTTATATGATTTGAGTTCTATTCCTAACAGTAGCATTGAAAAATCATCGGTTACACAAATGATATGTGAAATTTGATAAGGTAATATGTATATCAATTGTGCAAAGAAAAAAGTATCTTTTACATAACCACTTCCTATTGGTCCATAAAAGGTCAATGTCCAAATATTTATTACCTAAAATGAAATTTTCAATCTCATCCACGAGCAAATATAACAACTGATGTGATAAGTTGTGATCATGTGGATACACATGTAATGTAGATAGAGTTGTTTGTTTGTTTTTTGGGTTTATCTTATCGTAGCAGTCATGTGAGATACTTATGAAAAAATATATTTTGGTCTCGTCATATCCTATCAATTTAAGACACAGAATAAAATCCCTCGATTCTTCAGTGTGCTACTTTTAATCGCCTTCTAAGTTAATAATGCAGTGGGACACAGCATTATTCTTAGTCAGGCATATTTCTTTCCCGTTCCTACACGGGTACTTAATCATGCCGCTTATATATTTTATGAATTCAGAAACAAAACATATCTTTAATACAATGAAAATGATATCATTTTTTATCACGCAAAAAATAAAAAGTTCTTTGTTACTCTTGTGGTTTACGATTAATCATACCATGACAACATCATATTATCATAGCTTGCCTTCAATTGTGAAAACGAAAAAGGATGAAGTGGACGTTTGGGGGGATTTCCTGCGTCAGTTTTGAATCACCAGACGATACTACAGTAGGTATACGTACGTCATACAGACATGGCACCTGGTGTATCTAGGGCAGTGATAACAGGTAGCTGTCCCGATTAGATTCTTCAGAGTATTCAGTTTGGGTCAAAGTGTTATATTTTATCATTCGTCGGCTTGAATAAAGTGCTTTATTGAAGCTGTACACCGATTATGTACAGTTTATATATACATGTTTACAGATCACACAACGAGTCGTCGTTGTATATGGCATTTCTTTCTGCCAAGTTAGTCATTTTTCAAACGTTACAAAAACACGGCCTTTAGCTTGTGTTTTTTTAAACTTATAAAAAAACTTGAAAACATAACCTAATGAGAGTAAAAGAAATACCAATTACAACAACTACGAGTTTTTGTGACCTGTTTCTACAATCAAAAAGCAATATTACGTTTTTGAATCGACCTCCGTGTTTTTGTTTATGATATTGTTATACAGACGTTTCAGGATATTTTCTACCCGGGTCGAATATTGTTGGCATTCGGATATTTGGACCCGGCTCTCCGTGTCTTATATTGCCGTGTTACATATTGTTTGCGTTGTTGTTGTAGAGTTTGCCGTGATTAAACATGAGCCAAACTCTGCGACTTGTGTTATTATTAATAGCATTTAACGCACCATCCTGGTACAACAATATCATCTGGGGCGTACAGATACGACCTTTATTGAAATGTCGCTAATTGATATGCAAATGTTATGATCTATTACAAATTATTAAAAGTAATTAACAAGATTACTATCTTAAGAGCATTAATTTGATTGAAATCTGTAAAAATATATTATATATATATATATTTTATATACATTTTTGTATGTTATCATTTCCGTAACGGCGTGAAGCGGTTTACACGTGTCAGCCAATCACAACGCCATTAATCACGTTATTTAAAAAAAATGTCCCTGTCTATGTTCTCTGTATCAGCCAATTAAACGCATTTCGAGTTTATTCTGCGTGTGCTATATTAAACTGTATGTTTATACAACAGTTGTAATGATTATTTTTGATGCCTTGGAATTTGAATAACACCTTCCTAATGTGGTAGAAATACATATGTTTCATAATGTCTTAGCCAATCAATCTCTCAAAAAAAGACCTGTGGCACTGTTCATTGGAGAATTGCATGTTTTACGACATCACAATCGTATGCAACAGTTGCCATGATAAATTATATTATTTAATGTCTGTGTGAGCGATCAAACTTAGAACGTTCTGCTCGCTAATCTTACGCTCATCAGAACGATATGGTATATAGGGTCGTTACAAATCTCTGTCCTTTAAATCGACCACGGATACCCCTTCAAGAGTCAGTTTAATACTTATATTTTCGCTTCCTTTTTTTCTTTTTAAGATAAAAGTCATGGTTTAAAATCCCCTCCTCACCTCAAATATTTAGGATCAACACCTGGAACAGCTTATTTTTAGGTGTAAATTAGTAAATAATATAAAACAAGAGAAAAAAACGCGAGCTTTTATCATTATCAATTTGCTTTTATTTCATTAAACAACGTGATCATTTATTTCTAAGTATGTTTTTTTCCCGAATTGTCAGTCGGAATTATTTTTGCACAGGGATAAATTCACTTGGACGGTGTGAATTTATTCGTCTACTGCAATAGAGCTAGACTTGACGATGGTTAACAGTTTTATACAACAGCCCGTTTTAAGGTGCTTATAAGTCATCAAAGCGACCCGAAAGGCCAGATATATTGAGTTAAAAAGTCTGAAGGGGTTTGACCACATGTACATGTCAATATCGGATGGCTTTGCACTCACTTGAATTGTTTGTAAACTCTCACTCCAGCGGATGCAAAAGCAAACAAAAGTGAGTGTCCCTGTTATATGAAAGGCTGAAAACCAATATTAGATATAGAGGTATTGATGCGCGTCATACAGTAGGATAGGCGACTCTGTAACAGGTACATTACCTCATACAGACATGACACCTGATTTATCTGGGACAATGATTACAGATAGCTGTTCTGATACGATTCTTCAGAGTATTCAGCTTGGGGTCAAAATGTTATATTTTATCATTCGTCAGCTTGAACGAAGTGCTCTATCGAATCTCTACACCGATTATGTACAGTTCATATCTATACAGATTACACAACAAGCGGTTGTTGTACCTAGCAACTTCCCAGCGTATATTTCGAACTCGCAACCCAGAGGTGGAGGGCTAGAAATAAAGTGTCGGGACACCTTAACCACTCGGCAACCGCGGCCCGAAATCATTTGTCATGATTTGGGGATTAAGGATTCAACCTTTAGTGAAATGCAGCTAACTAATATGCAAAACTGACAAATTCAGAAATCTGTGGAAATAGTATAAGACAAACATTGTCGCGAGACATTCAGACATTGAATGGCTGTTGTGCGTAAATCAAATTAAACATCCATATGTTTATAATTGTTCCGTCCTCGTACGGATCTGTATTATCCGAAAACACGACTTGGTGATCTTGGATTTTGATAGAGAGTTAGTCATGTCTATCTCCCAGAAAGTACTAAACGCATTTTTTTCAAATTTTCTAACGTTTTATTCATATGTTTATTTTATTTCATCTTTTTCTCTCTGTAAGTCTCACACAACTAATTATTTAACTATACGTTATTATTAATAACACCATCCCCTCAATCAATTTAAAGTTCAAATGAAGTGGCATTAATGTCAAATTAAAGTTTAAAGATTTCCTTACCTGCATGAAAAGTCATGCCATTGCATGGGTTGAATATCATATAAAAGCACATCGGTATTCGAAAGACAGTAACTCTAATGTTTACAGTAGAAAAAACAACTCAACCTGGGAACCCCCTCCTTTTTACACCTGTAGTTTTACGTCATCATATTTAAAGTAGCAGTGTTATATTATTTCAAATCTCAAGACTTTACACCTGCTTCTCATATATAGAAAGTACTTATTCCATATGCTCAAGAAAATACCTACAACCCTCAGAAATACATTTTCTTTTGGGATTTGTCGCATGAGAAACAGTAGCTGATAGGCTGAATTAGTTGTACGAGACCTGTAAAAAAATATTTGCATGTACTTTTAAGACTTTTCACCCGAATTTTACAATATATACTTGAAATATATTCAAAATGCGATCATAAATGGTGTGTAATGCTTGCACCACGAATGAAGCCGACAACACCCGCCATAAAAATCTAGGTCAAATTTGGGTAAAGTCACAATGTCATATGAAAATTAAACGAATAGCGAATGACAAATATGTAGTGCTCTCTTCAGTTAGTACACACTTTACTATTGGAAACATTTTTTTTATAAAATGTTGGGAATGAGGATTAGGAAACTCGCTTTCAACCACACAATTATGTAATCTTGTAACACTCATGCAACCTACATACACAAAAAGTTGATCGCAAGAGTTCAAACTATATCTGAACATTAAATCTCTCGATAAAAGTAACAGAATAAATTCAGACATTTTAAAAATCAAATCAGAGTTTGATATTGCTTAATCTATTTAAAAAATGAGATAATGAACTACCAGTATAATTTTGCTAATAAAAATCAATCAACTCTAGATCACGCAAATTACATGCCACGGTTTAAGTCTCGCAAATAGTGTCAATGACATAAAGAACACACAAACGTATATCCTTTTGAAAAAAGTCCATTATAAAAGAAGCGAATAAACAAGAAGCCTGGACTTTTTATCTGTTGGAGTGAGAAACTCAAAAACAACCAAAAACTTACAAACTGTCTGTAATAATTTTCGGTAAAAACTTTGCAGTTTGTATAGGAGTTACCTCCCTTGCACTACACGGTAATCTGTAATTTTTATCAATAATTCACTTTGTCTTGTACCACTGTGCTGTTATGTTTTGGAAAGGAATTATATA
The DNA here is from genome assembly GCF_902652985.1 of Pecten maximus. NCBI lineage: Eukaryota > Metazoa > Mollusca > Bivalvia > Pectinida > Pectinidae > Pecten > Pecten maximus. The sequence continues at coordinate 34,122 of NW_022979260.1, forward strand.
GGCTCTGCCTGATGTCAAATCCCCTTGTCATGAATACTTATGTCATTAAAATTGTTGGAAATTGAAAAATCGAATTAACGGGGACCTAAGATCCTTAATAGTAATTTGACTAAAACTACCCAAGTACGGGTGTAGAAATAGTAGACGACCTCAGTAGCAAGTATTGATACTGAGAACACGCGTGCAATACTGTATGTCGTCACGTAAAAATAACAACAAATTGTCAGGACTATATTGGGATGATTCCTAGTATGTTCCATCTACAGGCCATTTCCGGCTAGCTAATTAACATAACTTGGTCCGAAACATCTCAGGATCTTTACTGGGAAGTTTCAGATAAATCATATGGGTTAGATTTGAAGAGAAGTTTGTCTTTGAAATGAAAGCCAAAGCGGCCATCTTGGATTTCGGACCAACCCGACAAACAACAACAGTGTATGATGTCCCTAGTAGCTATGACGAGTCCTAGGAGGACCAACCAGCTGTATGATGTCCCTAGTAGCTATGACGAGTCCTAGGAGGACCAACCAGCTGTATGATGTCCCTAGTATTACTGACGAGTCAAAGAAGGACCAAACAGCTGTATGATGTCCCTAACATCACTGACGAGTCCTAGAAGGACCAAACAGCTGTATGATGTCCCTAGTATCACTGACGAGTCAAAGAAGGACCAAACAGCTGTATGGTGTCCCTAGCATCACTGACGAGTTCAAGAAGGACCAAACAGCTGTATGATGTCCCTAGTATCACTGACGAGTCAAAGAAGGACCAAACAGCTGTATGATGTCCCTAGCATCACTGACGAGTCACAGAAGGACCAAATAGCTGCACGATGTCTCAAGAATCATTGACTAGTCCAAGAAAGACCAAACAGCTGTATGATGTCCCTAGCATCACTGACGAGTCCAAGAGGAACTAAACAGCTGTATGGTGTCTCTAGCATCACTGACGAGTTAATGAAGGACCAAACAGACAATGATATTGTGTGCTATATCAATCATTCTCCATGTTGCATCTTTCGTCTGGGTGGTAATTACATGTATTTGATTTAAAACACAGGTGTGACAGTTATCTGCATTGTGGTAACAGCATCAATATTAACAATAAATCAGCTCTATGTTAAATATTGTGTAGTTACCTTGTCTACAGTACAGTATCCCTAGCACCAATTACCATTCTACTTAGCAGCGTTTCCTTTGCGTTTCTGTTGATTACGCTAAAAACGCTATTTCACTGCGAAATTTACCCCCATGCGTATAATATTGTGATGTTGCATTTAAAGAACAGGTACAAAAGAAAATTTCGCGGAAATAACCTCCTGGCATATATATGGTTTACCTATCGAAATCGCGAAATTAAACATCCGCAGGTATAACCACTTTTACAGTAATATAGAGTGTCAGACGGTTTTATATCATTATATTCACGATTGAAACAGTTTAGCGAATGCATCCATTTATGTAACACACACAAAAAAACATCATTAAGGAAATTAATTAAGATCCATAGTAACGGTTCTTGAAACGCATGGTGTGTCAAATTATAATCACTGATTAGCTACACAACTTGACCGAGTTTAAATGAATGAAATTAATCTAAGGACTGCTGAGATTAGGCACTACACAAAAATGTGTGTTTTGTGACCTGGTTACCATGACAACCACAGTTTCTGCTAAAAATTCTGCATAACGAACACATACGGTCCTCAATCCCTATGAAGTTTCGAAATTTGTTCACAAGTGTAGGAGGCGTTGTCGGGATATTTTTTTTCTACGGACAGACAAGCTGATTTCAGAATACCCCCGTCTCCGCTTCATTGCGGGGGGTATAAGATAGATATGTTTTATTATAGTTATATGTCATAATATATCTACACAACAGACAATGGGAAAATCAGAATAAACCAATAACAACAAAAGTATACTCAAGTTCACTAAATCAACACTCCAACCAACTTAACACTTTCACTCCAAATCGATACGTACACGCCCTCAAAACAGACTTCATTGTGTCATGTTGATACCCAACACTGAAAGCTGTGTCATTGTATTGAGAATAGAGACAAGGATTCGTGACGGACAAAGACAGACATCACTGACAAAAACAGAACAACACATGCCATACTTCATAGCCTATCATCATATCATGCAACATGCAGACAGACGAATGGACGAACAAGCCGATAGAATAGATCGGACGTAACATATAAGAAAGAGCTTTAATCAAATGGCAAACGTTCTGACAGTCAAAACGATGCATGTACCGCTCTGAGGGTCAACAACCACCAAGAGACTTTCATAAGCTTCTTTCTTAAACACAAACATGCAGACAGACGAATAGACAGACAAACAAGCACATCAGACATGTGTGTTTAAAAGTAACATTTCAAAATGAAACATGCATTGGGTATCCACACGACCACACTCACACAGCCATGTTGAGTATGTTAAAGCTACATGGTCACGTCCATCAAGTATATGTATCCCTGAATTATCACAATCAAATTCATATATAGAATTGGGTCAACACGTCCTTGACCTTTTACACGGCACCGGAACCACAGCATTCTCGTCAGCATTCTATCTCGAACCAAAACGGTGTTGGTTTCTTGGAGAAGTCGCTTATCGTGAGGGTGTAATCTCCCTGCATGGAAGGAAAGCAATATAAAGATACACTTACTAATAAATTTTAATTTCCTTCTCTCTCTCTCACTTTCTATCTCTATATCACTCTGAACCAATTGAATTCAATTGTTCTCTTTTACCTTAACAAATGAAAAAACAATATAGATGTTTCAACGCTTACCATGAGATCGAGACTGTAGTCAAAATCATCGTCGAGTTCGATCTGGGGGAAGGACTTTCTGTCAGCTGTCATGCTGTTAAAACGAAAGTTAATAAGTAATAACCAATCACTAGATAATGAAAGAACCAAACGAACTTTGATGTGTATTTGACATCACAACATCAATAAAAAATATATTTGTCACCAAATGTCAACAAAAAGCATTGGTATGTTTAATGAAACAAGTACACGACTCATGAACCTTGACCCTTACCAAAGAGGTTGTTCCGTGTTTAGAACGGAGACTGCTTTCGACACCAGAACTCGCATTTGAAGAATGGAAGGAAAGAATGAACGAAAAAATAGAATAGAAAGAAAAAAGGGAAAGAACATGCACCTGAAATTGAAATAAAATAATGGAAGAAGAGTGAACGAAAAAATAGAATAGGAAGAACAAAATTGTTTAATATATTTTACTTCTGGTATATCTTCAAAATCGGTATCAATGCGACTATTCCTCAGAAATAAGATGCGTAATGCAGGGTAACGGCTTCCTATAAGGAATAAGAGTAAATTAGCAAAACAGAAACCAGCTCAAAACAAAGTAAACCAAACGTCCTTTGTGTGTAACATTTGGCTTTTTTTGTTGTTGATTTTGTTAACGTCCTATTAAAAGTTAGGGTCATTGAAGGACGTGCCAGGTTTGGAGGTGGAGGAAAGCCGGAGTAACCGGAGAAAAACCACCGGCCTACGGTCAGTACCTGGCAATAGTCTCACGTGGGTTTCGAACTCGTAGCCCAGAGGTGGAGGGCTAGTGATAAAGTGTCGGGGACAGATACCAAAATACATTAGAGGCATCCTCATTCTGGTCCATATTACCTTAAGCAGGAAAAAAGGATGTTCTGCTTTTTTTATTTACTCGGAATTACTAAGGAAGACCTTCCTTCATTGTAATAACAATTGTTCTTTGCATTTATTTATTTATTTTTTTGCGAAGTTCCGCCGTCATTTGTGTAATTAAAAATCACTATTCAACTACATATGCAAATACTTAATACATATATAATGTGGTAATACTACAGCAAAAACCATCGTCATTGACCTACCAATTTTTAAAAAATATATTTCGAATGAATAAAAATGTATTTGTGTCATATGTATATATACATTTCTGTAGGTAAAGACACATGAATTGAGGTAAATATGCTTGTTCACGGAACAATAAAACATTATTTTAAAATGTCCTTCAGCATGTGATCACAAAACCGCTGGTTTACGGTGGGTCAAACCTGTCGTGGACTAAATAAACCAACAATATATGTATATCATATGAATTTATTTATACACTTAACCAACACGAGTAAATGTTAAAGAGAAAACAATACGACTTATTCTGTGGGTTTATGGTGAATTAATATTTCACACTTGCATATTGCCTTATATGAATATATACTGACCTTTAGTCGATGTGGTGAGGATTTGCCTATACATTTCCAGTCTCTCGCCAGACGTAGTCCTATCCAACAGACGCCCTCTGGTGTTCCAGTTACAACCAGGTATAGTCAGAATCATTTAAGCATTGATGTCATTTTTTTTTAGTTTCATCGGGGTATTAAGCTAAAAAATAATTGACATCAACGCTTATAATTAATTTTTGTAAATGATTTTCTAATTTAAAACATGTTTTATGTACAATTTTACTGGTTTTAAATGGGATTCTTTTTCTCAAATCAATACGCAAAGTCAATTGTCGTATTGTGACGTCACATTTTTCGCGCCATTCTCAGAATTTCTCACTCGGAACACCTCGGCCGATTCTCTACAGTTAGATGACCGTAGAGAATCGGCCGAGGTGTTCCGAGGGAGAATTTCTTTCATAGAAGAATGAAAAGAATTTTTCGACCAATCACATTTGAGTATTTACCATGAAAACAAAGAAAATTAATTATTTTGTTATGGTGATGACCAATTGATGTGTACTCTGACGATGTTCGCTCGCTTTCGTCTCATCTTCATTCCACCAAATGCAATGTACACCAAATGTATATGTAGTAGGGTTAATTAGTGATACGATATACATATCTGAAGGTATCTTTATTCATTAGTGCTTTGATGATATAGTAAACTTTTTTTATATATATTCTATATTTGCTTTATTTTTAACATTATCATTATAACATGAATTTATACGGGAACAGGTGTATCATTTGTGATTCGCTGTCATACAGCATTCATATAATATTTTTACATAGAGCGCATCGGAAGACCAACTTTTACAATGTCAAATTTTATTCTTTGTACCAAAAGACAACTAAAATCCTATTCTTAAAAAGTCGTCCTCCGATGCGCCGGTATCGAAAAATTGAAAAAAACGTAGTTGATAAAATATTTTATTTTAGCATTAACTAGACTGACTCTAACTGATAACATAAACTTCACACTCCCATAAGTCCGGAGTTCGAATCACCAAGATGTATTTTTTTCATATTTTGTTTCTAAGAATAATACCATTTAATTTTTTCTTGGTCGTATTTGAAAAATATTTTCAACATTAAATGTACAGTGTACATTCAATATCAAGTATTTAGTATAAAGATAGAAATGTTGAGATAGAAAATTTTCACTTGGATAAAAAAAGAGTGAAATCATAACCGATTAACTCCGTATCATTCAAAGTAAAATGTAAATGAACTGCAGCGTCGACAAGAGGCATACATGGATGAGTAGTGTAAAATTCCTGTCAATATTAACTTTATTTCATATGATATTGATTGACTACATAATCCGTTCACAACAGCAGCGCGCCAATTGACCATGACGATCTATTTTGGTACTGTGGGAATCACTGGGGTCACGTGATATTTTACCTATATTTTTAGCCAAGACTATCGCTGTACGTGGCCTAGGTCAGGATAAGCGGGAAACGACCATACCTCTTTCTTGGTGGCAGAACCATTCAAAATTAAGAGTGGCGGATCCCCTCGAAATAAGACACATGTAAGTGAAATACACAATATAGTATAGTTTATTCAAAGTACAGATATGTAATGTCACGCTAGCCTCCGCCTTCGGCTGACGCCAACCGAAGGGTTTATTGTTGTTAAATCAACTACTACCAAACATGACAGTTTCTTATCTTTTATATATCACGTGATGTTATTTTTTCAATGCCCACACTGTTAGATTTTTTTTGTTTTTTTTTTTTTGTCACATATGAACATTTCAAGTAATTCGTATCCTACAGACAAACCTCTGCAAGGATCAAGTATTACCCGGAAAATGATCGTTAATATCATTTCTTTGACCCACATATATATAATTTGTTCTCAAAGGTACTACCGGTCAGTGGTATATACCTGACTGACCACGTAATACAGTCAAACCTGTCTATAACGACCGCATAAGGGGAGGCAGAAAACGGTCACTATAGACAGGTTGCCTTTATAGACAGGTCAAAATTATCGCACCAACCAGTTGACATGAAACTGCCATAAATAACTTGTCATTGAACAGGACATTCAGTAGGCCAGTCAGTTCAATCATTTTCATGTACATTGTAATCATATTCAGGTAAAAACTTACAATCGTGTGCAAGTTAACATCTTTGTGAAAACGTCAGATTTACTATTCCATATCACAATTAATATGCTAATATTTCTATACAATTTGAACCTATTGATAGCTAGAGTAAAAGTCCAACCTATCTAAATTACACAAACTAATTCTGAAACTTATAAAGGAAGTCCAATCTTATCAGGTTGTTTTGAAATTCATGCTCTTCGCAAAAAGTAATACACGTAGTTCTTAAGGCAGAGTTTTAAACAGGTAGGCAGTTGGAGGGTTTGTGTTAGTCAGTGGTGGGTTTAGTACATTGTGTAACAATTTTAAATATGTTTGCTCTTACCACAGAACCTTAAAATTCAGCAAAAATTTCAAAATATTAATTTGTTTGTTATGTTAGATTTCAGATAAATACTATATAAGTAAATTTACTTATTTTGCTACAGATCAAGATGAATTATGAAAGATTCCAGAACGAGGCCTGCCGGGCAAGGACGGCATGCCCGCTTAGAAACTATGTAAGTATAACTATACATAGCTACACATTACATGTCACAAGCAAAGTCTCTACGCTGACGTCTTTAAAATGTTATCAAAGACACAATACAAACACCAAAAATAAAGTTCAAATGACATTTTATTTGATAACAAGAAATATCTTTAAAAAGATAAACGGCATAGTTTTAATGATGGTGGTTATAATGTCAAACTGCTGGTGAAATAAATTAACGAACTAATTAATAAATGCGCAGTTTCAGCACGGATAACAAAATTATATCAGTTTTAATCATTTTTGGTGATAATAATACTGCATTTGAATCAGGAATATGATTTTATTAATGTGTCGTTTCAATAGATTCATGTACATCCACTTATTCAGCTTGCATTTAATCTTAATTTTGTTTCGTCTTTAACTGCATATCTGCACTTTGCATTTACCGCTACATTGACCATCACATACTTCATCGTGACCAGTAACGCCACATGTCGCGTCATATCCGGGAACAATAGAAAATTATACGGCTATGCCGAAAAAGGTTTGGCGATTATATGGCCACGGCTTCAAAAAGATGTGGTTACCGACTCTAAACTAGAGTCATTGGGCAAACCAAAACTGAGATAAATTCAATATAACTTGTGCACATTTTTCTTAAAGACTGCAATATGGATGACAAATTAGGTTAACACTGAGAACAGCTGAACACCTCAATTTTCCACTTTAACAAATTACTTCACCAGAATTTAATTGGTCCAATAAGAATTATTTGAAATTCAAGGGCACACTGGGAACAGCTGTACTCTTAAAATCAATTATGCTATAAAATTGCAAATACAATTTGTAACTTCAGAATGTAAAGTCAAAATAAATATTTCATTAATTGACAACTTGTGAATATATTAAATTGCACCAAAGCGGTACTGATGTTGCCTCACAAGACCGCCAACCACACCTGGAAACTCTAGAAGACCGTGACGAAGAATCCGACTCGCTCTCTGCCCTACATGTAGAGGTTAACCAAGGAACCAACTCGAAATCCTCACTCCAAATGCAAGAACTGAAATATACAAAAAGATACCGCAGAAACAAGTTCCATACGCATTTACAATTGTTAAGGAGTGGGTGGGAGGGTAAAAGCAAATATTTTCATACAAAAACCGTAATTAAAATTGTTTTGAGCAGATGTCAACATGCTTACCCTGGAACACACGATAGAAAGATAACGATTTAGGGGAGATAACTCTGTCAGTCTAAGTTCAAATAACAGTAAATGTGCTTAGATAAATCAATTTAATTTTTAGCATTAAATTTTATTACATTAGGCTCAAAATCAAACAAAAATACCGAAATGTAACCGATATCCTAATTCCTGCAATTGATGCATCGACAGCCATAATAGGACCAAATTGTTGATTTTTATGAATAGGGCCAGATGTCCAGGACGGTTAAGTTGGTTTGTTTTCTGTTGTTTTTTTTGTTTTTTTTTAATTTTTTTAATTTTTTTATGTATTTATCTATTTATTTGTTTTTATTTATTTGTATATTTTTTGTATTTTTTTGTCATATGTGTTTTTATCTATTTTTTTTAATTTTTGTTTGTATTCATCGACACCTCCCATTGCACCCAAATCTAGGTTAAGTAACGTCCTCAATATAAAAACCCGACTAGAGACGCCATGAATGAATCGAGGCATTCTGGGAAATCGACACCAAGGACAGAATAACAAACATTGCCACAACGTAAAATGTCTCTGTAATATTCGGAAAATTCATTGTTGTATTTCAAAGCTATGTGAGAAAATATTACAAAAACATGTTTCAGGTGGGATGATGGCAGCCCGTCCTAACGCTATAAGTCTGGCAGGAGGTTTTCCGTCTCCGGAAACATTTCCTTTCTTAGAAGCAACCGTTACATTGAGGTAAGACTTTATGACGTCTTATCCTTTACTGATTGGAAAATAAAAACGTGTTAAACCGATTGTGGAATAATATTTTCTTATTAAATTGAAGCATGTTTTCGACAGCGTATACATGTGTAAACGTAAATTGCTGAAAGACTGATCACATGGATGTGCATATAAATACTAGTCTTTGTATGTCAATGTTGTTAGTCCATGCCAACCTCGGTTTCCGAAGGTGGCTTTCAATGAAATACTTAGTTGTGCATATATTTATTGAATGAGAAAATAGACATAACAAGTTATTAAATGAAGACTATAGTTATACGATAAAATAACGCTTCTTGGAATTTTCGCATAAAGAATTATGTAGTGTACAAATGAATACTTGATTATAAATAAACTTAACCAAAATGACAGATCGCCTACATATATAAATGTACTATACAATCCTATATTTTCGTTAAGTTAAAATTTCGTGGATTTAAATTTTTTTTTAAAGTTAAGCAGTTGTATTCGAGGATAAATAATTTTCGATAATCCACATATACATTGAATTGTGGCCGCTCAAACTACGCGTTTCCAGGGGGACATTTATTATGTGCTCTGGTTGATCTTTACCAGGTCAACCGTGATATCGTTATGCTATGCTAAGTTACTAGTAACTTCACTAACTGGTGGGCACGAAGCTGTGTCACTGACATGGGTGAAACAGAAGATTTGGAGCATAGTGTCAAATTGCAACCATTTGTAAGATTCGTTGGCATATGAGTTCACCGATTTAGAGTAACCCCGAAATAAAGGGAAATGAAAAATCCACGAAAAATTATGATTTTACAGTAAATATCGTATGATATTTCAGCAGTGGTAGACAATGATGCATTTTTGTACGATTCTTATTGTACAGGGATGGTTCAAAACTGCAGCTAGACCGGGACGATATGAGTATGTGTCTGCAGTATACTCATGCAGAGGGGTGAGTTGTTCCTATTAGTACATGGTACTGGTACTATTTGTCCTTCGCACGCGAAGATAAATGGGCTGCCAGGGTTGGGGGAGCCATGGGGGTCAGTCCCTAGTACAATATGTGTCCCCGACCAGGGATTTTTAATTTAGATGTTTCTTAACGATAGGCCGCTAAAGTTCACGACTAAGTTTCTGCTGGAACTGATAAGTAACTGATAGATTTGCGCAGTCTGCGACAGTTCATACGAAATGATGTACCTCAGCCATAGCGGTAAATATGGTGTTCCGTTAGGGCTAAATTTCCAATATCGCTCCTTCGCTCCTTCGACCTAAACGTGAAGGGGCGAAAAAACGATGGCAAAGGAGCGATGGAACTTCGCTCCTTCGCATTCGTGTTTTCGCTCCTTCGTCATCGTATTTTCGCTCCTTCGCTCCTTCGCTCCTTCGGCATCGTGTATTCGCTCCTTCGCGTTTAGGTCGAAGGAGCGAAGGAGCGATATTGGAAATTTGGTCCTAATGGAACACCATAGGTAAAGGTAAGTTTGTATCTGTTACATAACGGGGGCAAACCTGGTACTCACTTTTGAAGCTATGGCAGTGTCATTTGTTAATTGTGATATCATCAGAGCAATAGTTAGTAATTTGAATTTGTTACATATTCTGTCAGTTTCAATTAATCATCTCGATGACAGGATCAAACTTGATATTTTTCGTGTCAGACTCTTTCTTTAACACATGCACGGTGACCTAGCGAGCTTCAAACATTCTAAATATATAAATTCCTCAAATTCGGTTAATATCAAATGATACATTATAAAAGTTTGAGTTTAAACGTATTTTATTGTAACAAATTTACAACAGGATTGGGCGCAAGTTATTACAACTTATAAACGCCCTCTCCTAA